>NC_088406.1:42948108-43175608 GCF_034236695.1 Oncorhynchus nerka
ACAGGGGAGAGAGGGAGGGGTTAGGATAAACAGGGGAGAGAGGAGGGGTTAGGATAAACAGGGGAGAGAGGGAGGGGTTAGGATAAACAGGGAGAGAGGGAGAGGTTAGGATAAACAGGGGAGAGAGGGAGGGGTTAGGATAAACAGGGGAGGGAGGAGAGGGAGAGTATAGGATAACAGGAGAGAGAGTGAGAGGATAGGATAAACAGGGGAGAGAGGGAGAGGTTAGGATAAACAGGGAGAGAGGAGAGGTTAGGATAAACAGGGGAGGGAGGGAGAGGGGAGAGTATAGGATAACAGGAGAGAGAGTGAGAGGATAGGATAAACAGGGGAGAGAGGGAGAGGTTAGGATAAACAGGAGGAGAGGGAGAGGTTAGGATAAACAGGAGAGAGAGTGAGAGGATAGGATAAACAGGGAGAGAGGGAGAGGTTAGGATAAACAGGAGGAGGAGGGAGAGTTAGGATAACAGGGGAGAGTGAGAGGATAGGATAAACAGGGGAGAGAGGAGAGTATAGGATAACAGGAGAGAGAGGGAGAGGATAGGATAAACAGGGGAGAGAGGGAGAGGTTAGGATAAACAGGGGAGGGAGGGGATAAACAGGGGAGAGAGGGAGGGGTTAGGATAAACAGGGGAGAGAGGGAGGGGTTAGGATAAACAGGGGAGAGAGGGAGGGGTTAGGATAAACAGGGAGGGAGGGAGAGGGAGAGTATAGGATAAACAGGAGAGAGAGTGAGAGGATAGGATAAACAGGGAGAGAGGGAGAGGTTAGGATAAACAGGAGGGAGAGGAGAGTATAGGATAAACAGGGAGAGTGAGAGGATAGGATAAACAGGGAGAGAGGAGAGGTTAGGATAAACAGGGGGAGGGAGAGGGGAGAGTTAGGATAAACAGGGGAGAGAGGAGAGGATAGGATAAACAGGGAGAGAGGGAGAGGTTAGGTTAAACAGGGGAGAGGGAGAGGGGAGGTATAGGATAACAGGGGAGAGAGTGAGAGGATAGGATAAACAGGGGAGAGAGGAGAGGATAGGATAAACAGGGGAGAGAGTGAGAGGATAGGATAAACAGGGGCGAGAGGGAGGGTTAGGAGGAGGGGATAAACAGGGGAGAGAGGAGGGGTTAGGATAAACAGGGAGAGAGGGAGAGGTTAGGATAAACAGGGAGAGAGGGAGAGGTTAGGATAAACAGGGGAGGGAGAGGGGAGAGTATAGGATAACAGGAGAGAGAGGAGAGGATAGGATAAACAGGGAGAGAGGGAGAGGTTAGGATAAACAGGGGAGGGAGAGGGGGAGAGTATAGGATAACAGGAGAGAGTGAGAGGATAGGATAAACAGGGGAGAGAGGGAGGGGTTAGGATAAACAGGGGAGAGAGGGAGGGGTTAGGATAAACAGGGGAGAGAGGGAGGGGTTAGGATAAACAGGGGAGAGAGGGAGGGGTTAGGATAAACAGGGAGAGAGGAGAGGTTAGGATAAACAGGGGAGAGAGGGAGGGGTTAGGATAAACAGGGAGGGAGGGAGAGGGAGAGTATAGGATAAACAGGAGAGAGAGGAGAGGATAGGATAAACAGGGGAGAGAGGGAGAGGTTAGGATAAACAGGGGAGAGAGGGAGAGGTTAGGATAAACAGGGGAGAGAGGAGGGGTTAGGATAAACAGGGGAGAGAGGGAGGGGTTAGGATAAACAGGGGAGAGGGAGAGGGTTAGGATAAACAGGAGAGAGGGAGGGGTTAGGATAAACAGGAGAGAGGGAGGGGTTAGGATAAACAGGGGAGAGAGGGAGGGGTTAGGATAAACAGGGGAGGGAGGGAGAGGAGTATAGGATAACAGGGGAGAGAGAGAGAGGTTAGGATAAACAGGGGAGAGAGGGAGAGGTTAGGATAAACAGGGAGAGAGGGAGAGGTTAGGATAAACAGGGAGAGAGGGAGGGTTAGGATAAACAGGGGAGGGAGGGAGAGGGGAGAGTATAGGATAACAGGAGAGAGAGTGAGAGGATAGGATAAACAGGGGAGAGAGGGAGAGGTTTGAATAAACGGGAGGGAGGGAGAGGGGAGAGTATAGGATAACGGGAGAGAGTGAGAGGATAGGATAAACAGGGGAGAGAGGGAGAGGTTAGGATAAACAGGGGAGGGAGGGAGGGGAGAGTATAGGATAAACAGGGAGAGTGAGAGGATAGGATAAACAGGGAGAGAGGGAGAGGTTAGGTTAAACAGGGAGAGGAGGGAGAGGAGGAGAGTATAGGATAACAGGGAGAGAGTGAGAGGATAGGATAAACAGGGAGAGAGGGAGAGTTAGGATAAACAGGGAGAGAGGAGAGGATAGGATAAACAGGGGCGAGAGGGAGAGGTTAGGTTAAACAGGGAGGGAGGGGATAAACAGGGGAGAGAGGGAGGGGTTAGGATAAACAGGGGAGAGAGGGAGAGGTTAGGATAAACAGGGAGAGAGGGAGAGGTTAGGATAAACAGGGGGGAGGGAGAGGGGAGAGTTAGGATAACAGGAGAGAGAGTGAGAGGATAGGATAAACAGGGGAGAGAGGGAGAGGTTAGGATAAACGGGAGGGAGGGAGAGGGAGAGTATAGGATAAACGGGAGAGAGTGAGAGGATAGGATAAACAGGGAGAGAGGGAGGGGTTAGGATAAACAGGGGAGAGAGGAGGGGTTAGGATAAACAGGGAGAGAGGGAGGGGTTAGGATAAACAGGGAGAGAGAGGAGGGGTTAGGATAAACAGGGAGAGAGGGAGAGGTTAGGATAAACAGGGGAGAGAGGAGGGGTTAGGATAAACAGGGAGGGAGGGAGAGGGAGAGTATAGGATAACAGGAGAGAGAGTGAGAGGATAGGATAAACAGGGGAGAGAGGAGAGGTTAGGATAAACAGGGAGAGAGGGAGGGTTAGGATAAACAGGGAGAGAGGGAGTGGTTAGGATAAACAGGGGAGGGAGGGAGGGGAGAGTATAGGATAACAGGAGAGAGAGTGAGAGGATAGGATAAACAGGGGAGAGAGGGAGGGGTTAGGATAAACAGGGAGAGAGGGAGGGGTTAGGATAAACAGGGGAGAGAGGGAGAGGTTAGGATAAACAGGAGAGAGGGGGGTTAGGATAAACAGGGAGGGAGGAGAGGAGAGTATAGGGATAAACAGGAGAGAGAGTGAGAGGATAGGATAAACGGGAGAGAGGGAGAGGTTAGGATAAACAGGGAGAGAGGGGGAGAGGTTAGGATAAACAGGGGAGGGAGAGGGAGAGTATAGGATAACAGGAGAGAGAGTGAGAGGATAGGATAAACAGGAGAGAGGGAGGGGTTAGGATAAACAGGGGAGAGAGGGAGAGGTTAGGATAAACAGGGGAGAGAGGAGAGGTTAGGATAAACAGGGAGGGAGGGAGAGGGGTATAGGATAACAGGAGAGAGAGTGAGAGGATAGGATAACAGGAGAGAGAGTGAGAGGATAGGATAAACAGGGGAGAGAGGGAGAGGTTAGGATAAACGGGAGGGAGGGAGAGGGGAGAGTATAGGATAACGGGAGAGAGTGAGAGGATAGGATAAACAGGGGAGAGAGGGAGAGGTTAGGATAAACAGGGGAGGGAGGGAGAGGGGAGAGTATAGGATAACAGGGGAGAGAGTGAGAGGATAGGATAAACAGGGGAGAGAGGGAGAGGTTAGGTTAAACAGGGGAGGGAGGGAGAGGGGAGAGTATAGGATAACAGGGGAGAGAGTTTTATTTTATTTTATTTCACCTTTATTTAACCAGGTAAGCAAGTTGAGAACAAGTTCTCATTTACAATTGCGACCTGGCCAAGATAAAGCAAAGCAGTTCGACACATACAACGACACAGAGTTACACATGGAGTAAAACAAACATACAGTCAATAATACAGTAAAAAAACAAAACAAAAAAAACAAGTCTATATACAATGTGAGCAAATTAGGTGAGAAGGGATGTAAAGGCAAAAAAGGCCATGGTGGCAAAGTAAATACAATATAGCAAGTAAAACACTGGAATGGTAGTATTGCAATGGAAGAATGTGCAAAGTAGAAATAAAAATAATGGGGTGCAAAGAGCAAAATAAATAAATAAATTAAATACAGTTGGGAAAGAGGTAGTTGTTTGGGCTAAATTATAGGTGGGCTATGTACAGGTGCAGTAATCTGTAAGATGCTCTGACAGTTGGTGCTTAAAGCTAGTGAGGGAGATAAGTGTTTCCAATTTAAGAGATTTTGTAGTTCGTTCAGTCATTGGCAGCAGAGAACTGGAAGGAGAGGCGGCCAAAGAAAGAATTGGTTTTGGGGGTGACTAGAGAGATATACCTGCTGGAGCGTGTGCTACAGGTGGGAGATGCTATGGTGACCAGCGAGCTGAGATAAGGGGGACTTTACCTAGCAGGGTCTTGTAGATGACATGGAGCCAGTGGGTTTGGCGACGAGTATGAAGCGAGGGCCAGCCAACGAGAGCGTACAGGTCGCAATGGTGGGTAGTATATGGGGCTTTGGTGACAAACGGATAGCACTGTGATAGACTGCATCAATTTGTTGAGTAGGGTATTGGAGGCTATTTTGTAAATGACATCGCCAAAGTCGAGGATTGGTAGGATGGTCAATTTTACAAGGGTATGTTTGGCAGCATGAGTGAAGGATGCTTTGTTGCGAAATAGGAAGCCAATTCTAGATTTAACTTTGGATTGGAGATGTTTGATATGGGTCTGGAAGGAGAGTTTACAGTCTAACCAGACACCTAAGTATTTGTAGTTGTCCACGTATTCTAAGTCAGAGCCGTCCAGAGTAGTGATGTTGGACAGGCGGGTAGGTGCAGGTAGCGATCGGTTGAAGAGCATGCATTTAGTTTTACTTGTATTTAAGAGCAATTGGAGGCCACGGAAGGAGAGTTGTATGGCATTGAAGCTTGCCTGGAGGGTTGTTAACACAGTGTCCAAAGAAGGGCCGGAAGTATACAGAATGGTGTCGTCTGCATAGAGTTGGATCAGAGACTCACCAGCAGCAAGAGCGACCTCATTGATGTATACAGAGAAGAGAGTCGGTCCAAGAATTGAACCCTGTGGCACCCCCATAGAGACTGCCAGAGGTCCGGACAGCAGACCCTCCGATTTGACACACTGAACTCTATCAGAGAAGTAGTTGGTGAACCAGGCGAGGCAATCATTTGAGAAACCAAGGCTGTCGAGTCTGCCGATGAGGATGTGGTGGTTGACAGAGTCGAAAGCCTTGGCCAGATCAATGAATACGGCTGCACAGTAATGTTTCTTATCGATGGCGGTTAAGATATCGTTTAGGACCTTGAGCGTGGCTGAGGTGCACCCATGACCAGCTCTGAAACCAGATTGCATAGCAGAGAAGGTATGGTGAGATTCGAAATGGTCGGTAATCTGTTTGTTGACTTGGCTTTCGAAGACCTTAGAAAGGCATGGTAGGATAGATATAGGTCTGTAGCAGTTTGGGTCAAGAGTGTCCCCCTTTGAAGAGGGGATGACCGCAGCTGCTTTCCAATCTTTGGGAATCTCAGATGACACGAAAGAGAGGTTGAACAGGCTAGTAATAGGGGTGGCAACAATTTCAGGAGAGATAATTTTAGAAAGAAAGGGTCCAGATTGTCTAGCCCGGCTGATTTGTAGGGGTCCAGATTTTTCAGCTCTTTCAGAACTTCAGCTGAATGGATTTGGGAGAAGGAGAAATGGGGAAGGCTTGGGCGAGTTGCTGTTGGGGGTGCAGTGCTGTTGACCGGGGTAGGAGTTGCCAGGTGGAAAGCATGGCCAGCCGTAGAAAAATGCTTATTGAAATTCTCAATTATGGTGGATTTATCAGTGGTGACAGTGTTTCCTATCTTCAGTGCAGTGGGCAGCTGGGAGGAGGTGTTCTTATTCTCCATGGACTTTACAGTGTCCCAGAACTTTTTAGAGTTAGTGTTGCAGGAAGCAAATTTCTGCTTGAAAAAGCTAGCCTTGGCTTTTCTAACTGCCTGTGTATAACGGTTTCTAGCTTCCCTGAACAGCTGCATATCAGGGGGACTGTTCGATGCTAAACAGAACGCCATAGGATGTTTTTGTGTTGGTTAAGGGCAGTCAGGTCTGGGGAGAACCAAGGGCTATATCTGTTCCTGGTTCTAATTTTCTTGAATGGGGCATGTTTATTTAACATTGTTAGGAAGGCATTTTTAAAAAATATCCAGGCATCCTCTACTGACGGGATGAGATCAATATCCTTCCAGGACACCCGGCCAGGTCGATTAGAAAGGCCTGCTCGCTGAAGTGTTTCAGGGAGCGTTTTACAGTGATGAGTGGAGGTCGTTTGACCGCTGACCCATTACGGATGCAGGCAATGAGGCAGTGATCGCTGAGATCTTGGTTGAAGACAGCAGAGGTGTATTTAGAGGGGAAGTTGGTTAGGATGATATCTATGAGGGTGCCCGTGTTTAAGGCTTTGGGGGGGGACCTGGTAGGTTCATTGATAATTTGTGTGAGATTGAGGGCATCAAGTTTAGATTGTAGGATGGCTGGGGTGTTAAGCATGTTCCAGTTTAGGTCGCCTAGCAGCACGAGCTCTGAAGATAGATGGGGCAATCAGTTCACATATGGTGTCCAGAGCACAGCTGGGAGCAGAGGGTGGTCTATAGCAGGCGGCAACGGTGAGAGACTTGTTTTTAGAGAGGTGGATTTTTAAAAAGTAGAAGTTCAAATTGTTTGGGTACAGACCTGGATAGTAGGACAGAACTCTGCAGGCTATCTTTGCAGTAGATTGCAACACCGCCCCCTTTAGCAGTTCTATCTTGTCTGAAAATGTTGTAGTTTGGAATTAAAATTTCTGAATTTTTGGTGGTCTTCCTAAGCCAGGATTCAGACACAGCTAGAACATCCGGGTTGGCAGAGTGTGCTAAAGCAGTGAAAAGAACAAACTTAGGGAGGAGGCTTCTAATGTTAACATGCATGAAACCAAGGCTATTACGGTTACAGAAGTCATCAAAAGAGAGCGCCTGGGGAATAGGAGTGGAGCTAGGCACTGCAGGGCCTGGATTCACCTCTACATCGCCAGAGGAACATAGGAGGAGAAGAATAAGGGTACGGCTAAAAGCAATAAGAATTGGTCGTCTAGAACGTCTGGAACAGAGAGTAAAAGGAGGTTTCTGGGGGCGATAAAATAGCATCAAGGTATAATGTACAGACAAAGGTATGGTAGGATGTGAGTACAGTGGAGGTAAACCTAGGTATTGAGTGATGAAGAGAGAGATATTGTCTCTAGAAACATCATTGAAACCAGGAGATGTCATTGCATGTGTGGGTGGTGGAACTAATAAGTTGGATAAGGTATAGTGAGCAGGACTAGAGGCTCTACAGTGAAATAAGCCAATAAACACTAACCAGAACAGCAATGGACAAGACGGAGAGGATAGGATAAGAGTGAGAGGATAGGATAAACAGGGGAGAGAGGGAGAGTATAGGATAACAGGGGAGAGAGTGAGAGGATAGGATAAACAGGGGCGAGAGGGAGAGGTTAGGTTAAACAGGGAGGGAGGGGATAAACAGGGGAGAGAGGGAGAGGTTAGGTTAAACAGGGGAGGGAGGGAGAGGGGAGAGTATAGGATAACAGGGGAGAGAGTGAGAGGATAGGATAAACAGGGGAGAGAGGGAGAGTATAGGATAACAGGGGAGAGAGTGAGAGGATAGGATAAACAGGGGCGAGAGGGAGAGGTTAGGTTAAACAGGGGAGAGAGGGAGAGGATAGGATAAACAGGGGAGAGAGGGAGAGGTTAGGTTAAACAGGGAGGGAGGGGATAAACAGGGGCGAGAGGGAGAGGTTAGGATAAACAGGGGAGAGGGAGAGAGGTTAGGTTAAACAGGGGAGAGAGGGAGAGGTTAGGATAAACAGGGGAGAGGGAGAGAGGTTAGGTTAAACAGGGGAGAGGTTAGGTTAAACAGGGGAGAGAGGGAGAGGTTAGGATAAACAGGGGAGAGAGGGAGAGGTTAGGATAAACAGGGGAGAGAGGGAGAGGTTAGGATAAACAGGGGAGAGAGGGAGAGGTTAGGATAAACAGGGGAGAGGCTAGGTTAAACATGGGAGGGAGGTAGAGAGGGAGAGGCTAGGTTAAACAGGGGAGAGAGCGAGGATAGGATAAACATGGGGGAGAGAGAGAGAGGATAGGATAAACAGGGGAGAGAGAGAAAGGATAGGATAAACAGGGGAGAGAGGGAGAGATTAGGATAAACAGGGGAGAAAGAGAAAGGATAGGATAAACAGGGGAGAGAGGGAGAGATTAGGATAAACATGGGAGAGAGCGAGGATAGGATAAACATGGGGGAGAGAGAGAGAGGATAGGATAAACAGGGAGAAAGAGAAAGGATAGGATAAACAGGGAGAGAGGGAGAGATTAGGATAAACAGGGGAGAGAGGAGAGATTAGGATAAACAGGGAGAGAGGAGAGGTTAGGATAAACAGGGAGAGAGAGGAGAGGTTAGGATAAATAGGGGAGACAGGGAGAGTTTAGGTTAAACAGGGAGAGAGGGAGAGGTTAGGTTAAACAGGAGGGAGGGGATAAACAGGGGAGAGAGGGAGAGGTTAGGTTAAACAGGGAGAGAGGGAGAGGTTAGGTTAAACAGGAGGAGGGAGGGATAAACAGGGGAGAGAGGGAGAGGTTAGGTTAAACAGGGGAGAGAGGGAGAGGTTAGGATAAACAGGGAGGAGAGGGGATAAACAGGGGAGAGAGGAGAGGTTAGGATAAACAGGGAGAGAGGGAGAGGTTAGGTTAAACAGGAGGGGAGGGATAAACAGGGGCGAGAGGAGAGGTTAGGTTAAACAGGGAGAGAGGGAGAGGTTAGGGATAAACAGGGAGGGAGAGGGAGAGGTTAGGTTAAACAGGGGAGAGAGGGAGAGGTTAGGTTAAACAGGGAGGAGGGATAAACAGGGAGAGGGAGAGTATAGGATAACAGGGGAGAGAGTGAGAGGATAGGATAAACAGGGACGAGAGGGAGAGGTTAGGTTAAACAGGGAGGGAGGGGATAAACAGGGGAGAGAGGGAGAGGTTAGGTTAAACAGGGGAGAGAGGGAGAGGTTAGGTTAAACAGGGAGGGAGGGGATAAACAGGGGAGAGAGGGAGAGGTTAGGTTAAACAGGGAGGGAGGGGATAAACAGGGGCGAGAGGGAGAGGTTAGGTTAAACAGGGGAGAGAGGGAGAGGTTAGGTTAAACAGGGAGGGAGGGGATAAACAGGGGCGAGAGGGAGAGGTTAGGTTAAACAGGGAGGGAGGGGATAAACAGGGGAGAGAGGGAGAGGTTAGGTTAAACAGGGGCGAGAGGGAGGTTAGGATAAACAGGGGAGAGAGGGAGAGGTTAGGTTAAACAGGGAGAGAGGGAGAGGTTAGGATAAACAGGGGAGAGAGGAGAGGTTAGGTTAAACAGGGAGAGAGGGAGAGGTTAGGTTAAACAGGGAGGAGGGATAAACAGGGCGAGAGGGAGAGGTTAGGTTAAACAGGAGAGAGGGAGAGGTTAGGTTAAACAGGAGGGAGGGGATAAACAGGGGCGAGAGGGAGAGGTTAGGATAAACAGGAGAGCGGAGAGGTTAGGGTTAAACAGGGAGAGAGGAGAGGTTAGGATAAACAGGGAGAGGGAGGAGGTTACGTTAAACAGGGGAGAGGTTAGGTTAAACAGGGGAGAGAGGAGAGGTTAGGATAAACAGGGAGAGAGGGAGAGGTTAGGATAAACAGGGGAGAGAGGGAGAGGTTAGGATAAACAGGGAGAGAGGGAGAGGTTAGGATAAACAGGGAGAGGCTAGGTTAAACATGGGAGGGAGAGAGAGGAGAGGCTAGGTTAAACAGGGAGAGAGGAGCGAGGATAGGATAAACATGGGGAGAGAGAGAGAGGATAGGATAAACAGGGAGAGAGAGAAAGGATAGGATAAACAGGGGAGAGAGGGAGAGATTAGGATAAACAGGGGAAAGAGAAAGGATAGGATAAACAGGGGAGAGAGGAGAGATTAGGATAAACATGGGAGAGAGGAGGGATAGGATAAACATGGGGAGAGAGAGAGAGGATAGGATAAACAGGGGAGAAAGAGAAAGGATAGGATAAACAGGGGAGAGAGGGAGAGATTAGGATAAACAGGGGAGAGAGGGAGAGATTAGGATAAACAGGGGAGAGAGGGAGAGGTTAGGATAAACAGGGAGAGAGGGAGGGTTAGGATAAATAGGGGAGACAGGAGAGTTTAGGTTAAACAGGGAGAGAGGGAGAGGTTAGGTTAAACAGGGAGGGAGGGGATAAACAGGGGAGAGAGGGAGAGGTTAGGTTAAACAGGGGAGAGAGGGAGAGGTTAGGATAAACAGGGAGGGAGGGGATAAACAGGGGAGAGAGGGAGAGGTTAGGATAAACAGGGGAGAGAGGAGAGGTTAGGTTAAACAGGGAGGAGGATAAACAGGGGCGAGAGGAGAGGTTAGGTTAAACAGGGAGAGAGGGAGAGGTTAGGATAAACAGGGGCGAGAGGGAGAGGTTAGGTTAAACAGGGGAGAGAGGGAGAGGTTAGGTTAAACAGGGAGGGAGGGGATAAACAGGGGCGAGAGGGAGAGTATAGGATAACAGGGGAGAGAGTGGAGAGGATAGGATAAACAGGGGCGAGGGAGAGGTTAGGTTAAACAGGGAGGAGGGATAAACAGGGGAGAGAGGGAGAGGTTAGGTTAAACAGGGGAGAGAGGGAGAGGTTAGGTTAAACAGGGAGGAGGGGATAAACAGGGAGAGAGGGAGAGGTTAGGTTAAACAGGAGGGAGGGATAAACAGGGGCGAGAGGGAGAGGTTAGGTTAAACAGGGGAGAGAGGGAGAGGTTAGGTTAAACAGGAGGGAGGGGATAAACAGGGCGAGAGGGAGAGGTTAGGTTAAACAGGGAGGAGGGGATAAACAGGGAGAGAGGGAGAGGTTAGGTTAAACAGGGGCGAGAGGGAGAGGTTAGGTTAAACAGGGGAGAGGGAGAGAGGTTAGGTTAAACAGGGGAGAGAGGGAGAGGTTAGGATAAACAGGGGAGAGAGGGAGAGGTTAGGTTAAACAGGGGAGAGAGGGAGAGGTTAGGTTAAACAGGGAGGGAGGGGATAAACAGGGGCGAGAGGGAGAGGTTAGGTTAAACAGGGGAGAGAGGGAGAGGTTAGGTTAAACAGGGAGGGAGGGGATAAACAGGGGCGAGAGGGAGAGGTTAGGATAAACAGGGGAGCGGGAGAGAGGTTAGGTTAAACAGGGGAGAGAGGGAGAGGTTAGGATAAACAGGGGAGAGGGAGAGAGGTTACGTTAAACAGGGGAGAGGTTAGGTTAAACAGGGGAGAGAGGGAGAGGTTAGGATAAACAGGGAGAGAGGGAGAGGTTAGGATAAACAGGGAGAGAGGAGAGGTTAGGATAAACAGGGGAGAGAGGAGAGGTTAGGATAAACAGGGGAGAGGCTAGGTTAAACATGGGAGGGAGGTAGAGAGGGAGAGGCTAGGTTAAACAGGGGAGAGAGCGAGGATAGGATAAACATGGGGGAGAGAGAGAGAGGATAGGATAAACAAGGGGAGAGAGAGAAAGGATAGGATAAACAGGGGAGAGAGGGAGAGATTAGGATAAACAGGGGAGAAAGAGAAAGGATAGGATAAACAGGGGAGAGAGGGAGAGATTAGGATAAACATGGGAGAGAGCGAGGATAGGATAAACATGGGGAGAGAGAGAGAGAGGATAAACAGGGGAGAGAGAAAGGATAGGATAAACAGGGGAGAGAGGAGAGATTAGGATAAACAGGGAGAGAGGAGAGATTAGGATAAACAGGGGAGAGAGGAGAGGTTAGGATAAACAGGAGAGGGGGATAAACAGGGGCGAGAGGGAGAGGTTAGGTTAAACAGGGAGGGAGGGGATAAAAACAGGGGGAGAGAGGGAGAGGTTAGGTTAAACAAGGAGGGGGATAAACAGGGAGAGAGGGAGAGGTTAGGTTAAACAGGGGAGAGAGAGAGGGAGAGGTTAGGTTAAACAGGGAGAGAGGGAGAGAGGGAGAGGTTAGGTTAAACAGGGAGGGAGGGGATAAACAGGGAATGAGGGAGAGGTTAGGTTAAACAGGGAGGGAGGGGATAAACAGGGGGAGAGGGAGAGGTTAGGTTAAACAGGGAGAGGGAGAGGTTAGGTTAAACAGGGAGGGAGGGGATAAACAGGGGCGAGAGGGAGAGGTTAGGTTAAACAGGGGAGAGAGGGAGAGGTTAGGTTAAACAGGGGAGAGAGAGAGAGGCTAGGTTAAACATGGGAGGGAGAGAGGATAGGATAAACATGGGGGAGAGAGAGAGAGGATAGGATAAACAGGGGAGAGAGGGAGAGGTTAGGATAAACAGGGGAGAGGCTAGGTTAAACATGGGAGGGAGGTAGAGAGGGAGAGGCTAGGTTAAACAGGGGAGAGAGCGAGGATAGGATAAACATGGGGGAGAGAGAGAGAGGATAGGATAAACAGGGGAGAGAGAGAAAGGATAGGATAAACAGGGGAGAGAGGGAGAGATTAGGATAAACAGGGGAGAAAGAGAAAGGATAGGATAAACAGGGGAGAGAGGGAGAGATTAGGATAAACATGGGAGAGAGCGAGGATAGGATAAACATGGGGGAGAGAGAGAGAGGATAGGATAAACAGGGGAGAAAGAGAAAGGATAGGATAAACAGGGGAGAGAGGGAGAGATTAGGATAAACAGGGGCGAGAGGGAGAGGTTAGGTTAAACAGGGGAGAGAGGGAGGGGTTAGGTTAAACAGGGGAGAGAGAGAGAGGCTAGGTTAAACATGGGAGGGAGAGAGGATAGGATAAACATGGGGGAGAGAGAGAGAGGATAGGATAAACAGGGGAGAGAGAGAGGATAGGATAAACAGGGAGAGAGAGAGAGGCTAGGTTAAACATGGGAGGGAGGTAGAGGGAGATGCTAGGTTAAACAGGGAGAGAGCGAGATAGGATAAACATGGGGGAGAGAGAGAGAGGATAGGATAAACAGGGAGAGAGAGAAAGGATAGGATAAACAGGGGAGAGAGGGAGAGATTAGGATAAACAGGGGAGAAAGAGAAAGGATAGGATAAACAGGGGAGAGAGGGAGAGATTAGGATAAACATGGGAGAGAGCGAGGATAGGATAAACATGGGGGAGAGAGAGAGAGGCTATGATAAACATGGGAGAAAGAGAAAGGATAGGATAAACAGGGGAGAGAGGGAGAGATTAGGATAAACAGGGGAGAGGGAGAGATGATAGGATAAACAGGGGAGAGAGGGAGAGATTAGGATAAACAGGGGAGAGGGAGAGAGGATAGGATAAACAGGGGAGAGAGGGAGAGATTAGGATAAACAGGGGAGAAAGAGAAAGGATAGGATAAACAGGGGAGAGAGGGAGGGGTTAGGATAAACAAGGGAGGGAGAGGGGAGAGTATAGGATAACAGGAGAGAGAGTGAGAGGATAGGATAAACAGGGGAGAGAGGGAGAGGTTAGGATAAACAGGGGAGAGAGGGAGAGGTTAGGATAAACAGGGGAGGGAGGGAGAGGGAGAGTATAGGATAACAGGAGAGAGAGTGAGAGGATAGGATAAACAGGGGAGAGAGGGAGGGGTTAGGATAAACGGGAGAGAGGGAGAGGTTAGGATAAACAGGGGAGAGAGGGAGAGGTTAGGATAAACAGGGGAGAGAGGAGGGGTTAGGATAAACAGGGGGAGAGAGGCAGGGGTTAGGATAAATAGGGAGAGAGGGAGAGGTTAGGATAAACAGGGAGAGAGGGAGAGGTTAGGATAAACAGGGGAGAGAGGGAGGGGTTAGGATAAACAGGGAGGGAGGGAGGGAGAGTATAGGGATAACAGGAGAGAGAGTGAGAGGATAGGATAAACAGGGAGAGAGGGAGAGGTTAGGATAAACAGGGGAGAGAGGGAGGGGTTAGGATAAACAGGGGAGAGAGGGAGGGGTTAGGATAAACAGGGGAGAGAGGGAGGGTTAGGATAAACAGGGAGAGAGGGAGGGGGTTAGGATAAACAGGGAGGGAGGGAGAGGGGAGAGTATAGGATAACAGGAGAGAGAGTGAGAGGATAGGATAAACAGGGGAGAGAGGGAGAGGTTAGGATAAACAGGGGAGAGAGGGAGGGGTTAGGATAAACAGGGGAGGGAGGGAGAGGGGAGAGTATAGGATAACAGGAGAGAGAGTGAGAGGATAGGATAAACAGGGGAGAGAGGGAGAGGTTAGGATAAACAGGGGAGAGAGGGAGGGGTTAGGATAAACAGGGGAGAGAGGGAGGGGTTAGGATAAACAGGGGAGAGAGGGAGGGGTTAGGATAAACAGGGGAGAGAGGGAGGGGTTAGGATAAACAGGGGAGAGAGGGAGAGGTTAGGATAAACAGGGGAGAGAGGGAGGGGTTAGGATAAACAGGGGAGGGAGGGAGAGGGGAGAGTATAGGATAACAGGAGAGAGAGTGAGAGGATAGGATAAACAGGGGAGAGAGGGAGAGGTTAGGATAAACAGGGGAGAGAGGGAGAGGTTAGGATAAACAGGGGAGGGAGGGAGAGGGGAGAGTATAGGATAACAGGAGAGAGAGTGAGAGGATAGGATAAACAGGGGAGAGAGGGAGGGGTTAGGATAAACAGGGAGAGAGGGAGAGGTTAGGATAAACAGGGGAGAGAGGGAGAGGTTAGGATAAACAGGGGAGAGGGGAGAGTATAGGATAACAGGAGAGAGAGTGAGAGGATAGGATAAACAGGGGAGAGAGGGAGAGGTTAGGATAAACAGGGAGGGAGGGAGGGAGAGGGGATAAACAGGAGAGAGAGAGGATAGGATAAACAGGGGAGAGAGGGAGAGGTTAGGATAAACAGGGAGGGAGGAGAGGGGAGAGTATAGGATAACAGGAGAGAGAGTGAGAGGATAGGATAAACAGGGAGAGAGGGAGAGGTTAGGATAAACAGGGGAGAGAGGGAGGGGTTAGGATAAACAGGGAGAGAGGGAGGGGTTAGGATAAACAGGGGAGAGAGGGAGGGGTTAGGATAAACAGGGAGAGAGGGAGGGGTTAGGATAAACAGGGAGAGAGGGGGTTAGGATAAACAGGGGAGAGAGGGAGGGGTTAGGATAAACAGGGGAGAGGGAGAGTATAGGATAACAGGAGAGAGAGTGAGAGGATAGGATAAACAGGGAGAGAGGGAGAGGTTAGGATAAACAGGGGAGAGAGGGAGAGGTTAGGATAAACAGGGAGGGAGGGAGAGGGAGAGAGGGGATAGGATAACAGGAGAGAGAGTGAGGGGAGAGATAGGATAAACAGGGGAGAGAGGGAGAGGTTAGGATAAAACAGGGAGGGAGGGAGGGAGAGGGGAGAGAGTGAGAGGATAGGATAAACAGGGGAGAGAGGGAGAGGTTAGGATAAACAGGGGAGGGAGGGAGAGGGGAGAGTATAGGATAACAGGAGAGAGAGTGAGAGGATAGGATAAACAGGGGAGAGAGGGAGAGGTTAGGATAAACAGGGAGAGAGGGAGAGGTTAGGATAAACAGGGGAGAGAGGGAGGGGTTAGGATAAACAGGGGAGAGAGGGAGGGGTTAGGATAAACAGGGGAGAGAGGAGAGGTTAGGATAAACAGGGGAGAGAGGGAGGGGTTAGGATAAACAGGGGAGAGAGGAGGGGTTAGGATAAACAGGGGAGAGGGAGAGAGAGAGGAGGGGTATAGGATAACAGGGAGAGAGAGTGAGAGGATAGGATAAACAGGGGAGAGAGGAGAGGTTAGGTTAAACAGGGGAGAGAGGGAGAGGTTAGGATAAACAGGGGAGGGAGGGAGAGGAGAGAGTATAGGATAACAGGAGAGAGAGTGAGAGGATAGGATAAACAGGGGAGAGAGGGAGGGTTAGGATAAACAGGGGAGAGAGGGAGAGGTTAGGATAAACAGGGGAGAGAGGGAGAGGTTAGGATAAACAGGGGAGGGAGGGAGAGGGGAGAGTATAGGATAACAGGAGAGAGAGAGAGAGGATAGGATAAACAGGGAGAGAGGGAGAGGTTAGGATAAACGGGGAGGAGGGAGGGAGAGGGGAGAGTAGGATAGGATAAACAGGGAGAGAGAGAGAGGATAGGATAAACAGGGGAGAGAGGGAGGGGTTAGGATAAACAGGGGAGAGAGGGAGGGTTAGGATAAACAGGGGAGAGAGGGAGGGGTTAGGATAAACAGGGGAGGGGAGAGAGGGAGAGGTTAGGATAAACAGGGGAGAGAGGGAGGGGTTAGGATAAACAGGGGAGGGAGGGAGAGGAGAGATAGGATAAACAGGAGAGAGAGTGAGAGGATAGGATAAACAGGGGAGAGAGGGAGAGGTTAGGATAAACAGGGGAGAGAGGAGAGGTTAGGATAAACAGGGAGAGAGGGAGTGGTTAGGTTAAACAGGGAAAGAGAGGGAGAGAGGGGAGAGTATAGGATAACAGGAGAGAGAGTGAGAGGATAGGATAAACAGGGGAGAGAGGGAGGGGTTAGGATAAACAGGGGAGAGAGGGAGAGGTTAGGTTAAACAGGGGAGAGAGGGAGAGGTTAGGTTAAACAGGGAGGGAGAGGGATAAACAGGGGAATGAGGGAGAGGTTAGGTTAAACAGGGAGGGAGGGGATAAACAGGGAGAGAGGGAGAGAGTTAGGTTAAACAGGGAGAGAGGGAGAGGTTAGGTTAAACAGGGAGGGAGGGGATAAACAGGGGGAGAGAGGAGAGGTTAGGGAGAGAGAGAAAGGATAAACAGGGGGAGAGAGGGAGAGGTTAGGTTAAACAGGGAGAAAGAGAGAGGCTAGGTTAAACATGGGAGGAGAGAGAGATAGGATAAACATGGGGAGAGAGAGAGAGGAGAGGATAGGATAAACAGGGAGAGAGGGAGAGGTTAGGATAAACAGGGGAGAGGGAGGTTAAACATGGGAGGGAGGGAGGATAGAGAAACAGGGAGAGGCTAGGATAAACAGGGGAGAGAGCGAGATAGGATAAACATGGGGGATAGGAGAGAGAGGAGAGATTAGGATAAACAGGGGAGAGAGAGAAAGGATAGGATAAACAGGGGAGAGAGGGAGAGATTAGGATAAACAGGGGAGAAAGAGAAAGGATAGGATAAACAGGGGAGAGAGGGAGAGATTAGGATAAACAGGGGCGAGAGGGAGAGGTTAGGTTAAACAGGGGAGAGAGGGAGGGGTTAGGTTAAACAGGGGAGAGAGAGAGAGGCTAGGTTAAACATGGGAGGGAGAGAGGATAGGATAAACATGGGGGAGAGAGAGAGAGGATAGGATAAACAGGGGAGAGAGAGAGAGGATAGGATAAACAGGGGAGAGAGAGAGAGGCTAGGTTAAACATGGGAGGGAGGTAGAGAGGGAGAGGCTAGGTTAAACAGGGGAGAGAGCGAGGATAGGATAAACATGGGGGAGAGAGAGAGAGGATAGGATAAACAGGGGAGAGAGAGAAAGGATAGGATAAACAGGGGAGAGAGGGAGAGATTAGGATAAACAGGGGAGAAAGAGAAAGGATAGGATAAACAGGGGAGAGAGGGAGAGATTAGGATAAACATGGGAGAGAGCGAGGATAGGATAAACATGGGGGAGAGAGAGAGAGGATAGGATAAACAGGGGAGAAAGAGAAAGGATAGGATAAACAGGGGAGAGAGGGAGAGATTAGGATAAACAGGGGAGAGAGGGAGAGATTAGGATAAACAGGGGAGAGAGGGAGAGGTTAGGATAAACAGGGGAGAGAGGGAGAGGTTAGGATAAATAGGGGAGACAGGGAGAGTTTAGGTTAAACAGGGGAGAGAGGGAGAGGTTAGGTTAAACAGGGAGGGAGGGGATAAACAGGGGAGAGAGGGAGAGGTTAGGTTAAACAGGGGAGAGAGGGAGAGGTTAGGATAAACAGGGGAGAGAGGGAGAGGTTAGGATAAACAGGGGAGAAAGAGAAAGGATAGGATAAACAGGGGAGAGAGGGAGAGATTAGGATAAACAGGGGAGAGGGAGAGATGATAGGATAAACAGGGGAGAGAGGGAGAGATTAGGATAAACAGGGGAGAGGGAGAGAGGATAGGATAAACAGGGGAGAGAGGGAGAGATTAGGATAAACATGGGGGAGAGAGAGAGAGGATAGGATAAACAGGGGAGAGAGGGAGAGATTAGGATAAACATGGGGGAGAGAGAGCGAGGATAGGATAAACAGGGGAGAGAGAGAAAGGATAGGATAAACAGGGGAGAGGGAGAGAGGATAGGATAAACAGGGGAGAGAGGGAGAGATTAGGATAAACAGGGGAGAGGGAGAGAGGATAGGATAAACATGGGGGAGAGAGAGAGAGATTAGGATAAACAGGGGAGAGAGAGAAAGGATAGGATAAACAGGGGAGAGAGAGAAAGGATAGGATAAACAGGGGAGAGAGGGAGAGATTAGGATAAACAGGGGAGAGAGGGGGAGGTTAGGATAAACAGGGGAGAGAGGGAGAGGTTAGAATAAACAGGGGAGGGAGGGAGATGGGAGAGTATAGGATAACGGGAGAGAGGGAGAGGTTAGAATAAACAGGGGAGGGAGGGAGAGGGGAGAGTATATGATAACAGGGGAGAGAGGGAGAGGTTAGGATAAACAGGGGAGAGGGGAGAGTATAGGATAACAGGGGAGAGAGGGAGAGGTTAGAATAAACAGGGGAGAGGGGAGAGTATAGGATAACAGAGGAGAGAGGGAGAGGTTAGGATAAATAGGGGAGGGAGGGAGAGCACTATGCAAACACACACACTCACACACATATACACATACACACAGGAAGGTACCAGTACATGCAATACAGGGCTCTTACTTGATGGCAGTCTCCTCAGGCACCTCTAGAGAGAGAGACAGAGTTCCAGAGGTCAGCTCACACAGCTCAGGACTCACACAGTGCAGTCCCTCCGTCACCTGCAACAGGAACACAAACATACACACATATGCATGCATGGATACACAGAGACACACATACACACAGGCACTCACATACATGGAAATACACAAAGATACACACATGAGGCAGCAAGTGGATAAATGTCATTATTTTATAAGACAAATAAAGAAGTTCTGCGAACTCTGAACCTAGCTAGCTGGTCAACTGGACTGTTGGGACTAATCAAGTACAGGTAGCATTCATCTCTGACCTGTTCTTTCTCCCACTGCACCACCAAGAGTCTCTGTCCAGCCTTAGGCTGCCACGGTTGCAGCGTCGGAGGTGCCTGCGTGGTGCTGGACACTGTTGTTGGCTGGGAGGGCTGAGTGGCGGTTGTGGGTGTGGCGGGTGTGGCCTGTTCGGGGGCAGGGGGTGTGGCGGGATCCCAGTTGGAGACAGGCAGCAGGTCCAAGGTGCCCTGCTCACACTTCTCCCCCTCGTACCCCTCGCTGCACTCGCAGGTGTACTCCTCGCTCTCACCACTGCGGCTACAGTTGCCATGGAAACATGGGCTGTTGGCACAGGGGTCTGTGAAAAACTGACAACACAAAGAGGAAAGGGAAAATGACTATAGATGACATGGGAAACGAAATGTCCATTTCAGACTCAATATATAAACCACTGTATATTATGGTTGCATCTCAAACAACCACTACTTCACAGGACTCTGGTCAAAAGTAGTACACTACACTTTTTGAACATTTTTTTTACTAGGCAAGTCAGTTAAGAACAAATTCTTATTTTCAATTACGGCCTAGGAACAATGGGTTAACTGCCTGTTCAGGGGCAGAACAACAGATTTGTACCTTGTCAGCTCGGGGATTCGAACTTGCAACCTTCCGGTTACTAGTCCAACGCTCTAACCACTAGGCTACCCTGCTGCCCCAGGGAATAGGGTGTCAATCGAAATGTAGGCTGAAACGTAGGCTGTATCCTCACTATTCTGTAACAGCCATCACCATTGGCTCAGAGGATTCTCCCCTTGTCCATTATTAACACCTGGATGTTTATTACAACATTTCCTGCTTAGGCTGCAAAACCAAGAGTGGCAGAGAGTGCAATGTTCTACGGCAGTTTTATATTTGCAGCGCGTCTAAGATAAGAGAGCTCAGTTTACCAGCCCAAACTCTCAAATCTCATTTTCATCCCTCCTATCATGTCTCTCCTTTCTTCCTTCATGTTCTATTCCCTCTTTCTTGTCTTCTTTGCTTTTCACTATCTCTACTTGCGAAAGCCTTTTCACTCTCTCTAATTGCGAATACATGCTAGCTGTATTGTTCTTGTAAAGGCCACAACAAATGATACATTAATGCACAGTTATAAACAGGCTTCCTGGTAACAGGCTTCCCGGTAACAGGCTTCCCGGTTATGTCCATAAGTAATCAGAAATGTTCTGCGAACAAACCTAGGGTTTGAACTCATATGTGCAACCAGAGGCACAAGGTTTGTCACTATCACGCACACATTACTTTAATGGACCCTGGCAGTCTCTTTCATGCTGCTTTCTCCCATTAATAATTCACCATATTTAGAGAGAGAAAAAAACTCTGACAAAAGTGTTTGAAGGTGAGAGAAGATAAAGCTAAGTAGGTTCCAAGATGGCGTAGCAGTCGGATGTGTGTTTTGTCTTGTCCTGTCCCGTGCAAATATTGTTTTCCTCTGGGGTTTTTTCGTATATATTTCATACATATTTCCATCTCACTTTCCATCTACGGACTGAATATACTCTCCTGCAACCCGCCTCACCCAATGTGGTAAGGATCTGCTATTTTTATATAGAAGCGGAACCCCCATCAGCAGCTAGCCAGCTAACTAGCTACTAGCTAGTAGTCAGTTAGCTACTGCTAGCGGTCTTCACCGTTAACTCGGACACCAGCCAGCCTCAGCTCAATACTTGCCAGTCTGCACAGCGCAATATCAATCCAGAGCATATCGGACTGCTTTTTCTCTACCACATCTCCGGATTCCTATCGCAAGCTCTGAACCTTTACACCGGATCATCGCAGCTAGCTAGCTGCAATCTGAGTGGCTACACCTGGCTAACGTCTCTGTCCCGAAGCAAGGACCAGTTAGCCTTGAGCTAGGCTCATTTCCCGGCTACACGAGATGGTCCACCAGCTAATTCTTGGGCTACAATACCTCTTTTGCGAATTGGCCTGGACCCTTTACTGCCAACACGGAGCCCCGCCGATCCATCGTGACTGGTCTGCCGATGTAATCGTCCGAGGTGATTTCAACAAGCTCTTCCATTGTGACGCCTGAATCATCATGTCTCCAGCTCGCCTAGCGTAGTAGCGACGACTGAAACGGCTCCCTGGCTCACCTATTGCTACTCATTGGACCCTATGATCACTCGGCTACACATGCCTCTCCCTAATGTTAATATGCCTTGTCTATTGCTGTTTCGGTTAGGGATTATTGTCTTATTTCACTGTAGAGCCCCCAGCCCTGCCCAACATGCCTTAGATAGCCCTTTTGTCCTACCCCCACACACGCGGTGACCTCACCTGGCTTAACTGATGCCTCTAGAGACAAAACCTCTCTCATCGTCTCTCAATGCCTAGGTTTACCTCCACTGTACACAAATCCTACCATACCCTTGTCTGTACATTATGCCTTGAATCGATTCTTCCACGCCCAGAAATCTGCTCCTTTTACTCTCTGTTCTGAACGCACTAGACGACCCGTTCTTTTAGCCTTTAGCCGTACTCCTATCCTACTCCTCCTCTGTTCCTCTGGTGATGTAGAGGTTAACGCAGGCCATGCAGCCCCCAGCACCACTCCCATTCCCCAGGCGCTCTCATTTGTTGACCTCTGTAACCGTAAAAGCCTTGGTTTCATGCATGTTAACATCAGAAGCCTCCTCCCTAAGTTTGTTTTATTCACTGCTTTAGCACACTCCGTCAACCCGGATGTCCTAGCCGTGTCTGAATCCTGGCTTAGGAAGGCCACCAAAATCCTGAAATTTCCATCCCCAACCACAACCTTTTCCTGACAAGATAGATCTGCCAAAGGGGGTCGGAGTTGCAATCTACCACAGAGATAGCCTGCAGAGTTCTGTTATACTATCCAGGTCTGTGCACAAACAATTCAACCTTCTACTTTTAAAAATCCACCTTTCCAGAAACAAGTCTCTCAACGTTGCAGCTTGTTATAGACCCCCTCAACCCCCAGCTGTGCCCTGGACACCAGATGTGAATTGATTGCTCCCCATATATCTTCAGAGGTCATACTGTTAGGTGACCTAAACTGGGATATGCTTAACACCCCGGCCATCCTACAATCTAAGCTAGATGCCCTCAATCTCTCACAAATTATCAAGGAGCCTACCAGGTACAACCCTTAAATCGGTAACCATGGGCACCCTCTTAAATATCATCCTGACAAACTTGCCCTCTAAATACACCTCTGCTGTCTTCAACCAGGATCTCAGATATCACTGCCTAATTGCCTGCATCCGTAATGGGTCCGCGGTCAAACGACCACCCCTCACCACTGTCAAACGCTCCCTAAAACACTTCA
This sequence comes from Oncorhynchus nerka, assembly GCF_034236695.1. Lineage (NCBI taxonomy): Eukaryota > Metazoa > Chordata > Actinopteri > Salmoniformes > Salmonidae > Oncorhynchus > Oncorhynchus nerka. The sequence continues at coordinate 42,970,496 of NC_088406.1, forward strand.
GTGAGCAGGCCTTTCAAATCGACCTGGCCTGGGTATCCTGGAAGGCTATCTTTTTCAAACAGAAAATTGCATCCTGTTATCTTTGTTCTTGCTCTTTTGAACCCCAATATCTCTACTTGCACATCATCATCTGCACATCTATCACGCCAGTGTTAATGCTAAATTGTAATTATTTCGCCTCTATGGTCTATTTATTGCCTTACTTCCCTAATATTCTACATTTGCACATAAATGTACATAAACTCAGCACAAAAAGAAACTGTCTTTCAAAGATAATTAGTAAAAATCAAAATAACTTCACAGCTGTTCATTGTAAAGGGTTTAAACACTGTTTCCCATGCTTGTTCAATGAACTACAAACAATGACTGAACATGCACCTGTGGAACGGTCGTTAAGACACTAACAGCTTACAGACGGTAGGCAATTAAGGTCACAGTTATAAAAACTTAGGACACCAAAGAGGCCTTTCTACTGACTCTGAAAAACACCAAAAGAAAGATGCCCAGGGTCCCTGCCCATCTGTGTGAACGTGCCTTAGGCATGCTGCAAGGAGGCATGAGGACTGCAGATGTGGCCAGGGCATAAATTGCAATGTCCGTACTGTGAGACGCCTAAGACAGCGCTACAGGGAAACAGAACGGACAGCTGATCGTCCTCGCAGTGGCAGACCACATGTAACAACACCTGCACAGGATCAGTACATCCGAACATCACACCTGCGGGACAGGTACAGGATGGAAACAACTGCCGAGTTACACCAGGAACGCACAATCCCTCCATCAGTGCTCAGACTGTCCACAATAGGCTGAAAGAGGCTGGACTGAGGGCTTGCAGGCTTGTTGTAAAGCAGGTCCTCACCAGACATCACCGGCAACAACGTAACTTATGGGCACAAACCCACTGTTGCTGGACCAGACAGGACTGGCAAAAAGTGCTCTTCACTGACAAGTCATAGTTTTGTCTCACCGGGGGTCATGGTCCTATTGTCGTTTATCGTCGAAAGGAATGAGCAGGATCGAGGCATGTACTCTGGAGCGGGATCGATATTGAGGTGGAGGGTCAGTTATGGTCTTGGGCGGTGTGTCACAGACTCATGGGACTGAGCTTGTTGTCATTGAAGACATCCTCCTCCCTCATGTGGTACCCTTCCTGCAGGCTCATCCTGACATGACCCTCCAGCATGACAATGCCACCAGCCATACTGCTCGTTCTGTGCATGATTTCCTGAAAGACAGGAACGTCAGTGTTCTGTCATGGCCAGGGAAGAGCCCGGATCTCAATCCCATTGAGCACGTCTGGGACCTGTTGGATAGGAGGGTGAGGGCTGACATGACCCTCCAGCATGACAATGCCACCAGCCATACTGCTCGTTCTGTGCATGATTTCCTGCAAGACAGGAATGTCAGTGTTCTGTCATGGCCAGGGAAGAGCCCGGATCTCAATCCCATTGAGCACGTCTGGGACCTGTTGGATAGGAGGGTGAGGGCTAGGGCCATTCCCCCCAGAAATGTCTGGGAACTTGCAGATACCTTGGTGGAAGAGTGGGGTAACATCTCACAGCAAGAACTGGCAAATCTGGTGCAGTCCATGAGGATATGCACTGCAGTACTTAATGCAGCTGGTGGCCACACCAGATACTTTTGATTTTGACCCCCCCCCCCCCCCTTTGTTCAGGGACACATTATTCCATTTATGTTAGTCACATGTCTGTGGAACTTGTTCAGTTTATGTCTCAGTTGTTGAATCTTATGTTCATACAAATATTTACACATGGTAAGTTTGCTGAAAAATAAACGCAGTTGACAGTGAGAGGACGTTTCTTTTTTTGCTGAGTTGAAATGTTTCTGTTGTGTTATTGACTGTACGTTTGTTTATGTGTAACGCTGTGGTGTTGCTTTTGTCGCACTGCTTTGCTTTATCTTGGCCAGGTCGCAGTTGTAAATAAGAACTTATTCTTAACTGGCCTACATGGTTAAATAAAGGTTCAATTTAAAAAAAATTAAAAGCCATGTTGACTCCAGTCCAGGACTCATTTGTAATATTCATTATGCACCTAATGGAAAACGGACTGAAACAAGAAGAGACATCTGAACTTGTCTAAAAATAAACACTTCTTGTTTTCCGTTGCAAAATGTTTTGTCATTGAGTGTGCCCTCAATGAATACGACCCTTGCTTTTGTTATGTGTGAGGAATGGTTCTGTAACCACCGTTGGTGGAAGAAGGTGAGGACCAAGATGCAGCGTGGTTAGTGTTCATCATTATTTTAATAAACTGAACACTAAATACAACAAGGAACAAAAGAAACAACCGAAACAGCTCCGTCAGGTGCAAAACACACTAAACAGAAAATAACTACCCACACCCCATAGTGGGAAAACAGGCTGCCTAAGTATGGTTCTCAATCAGAGACAACGATTGACAGCTGCCTCTGATTGGGAACCATACCAGGCCAAAACCAGAAATACAAAACATAGAACGCCCACCCTAGTCACACCCTGGCCAACCAAAATAGAGAATAAAAAGCCTCTCTATGGCCAGGGTGTGACAGGTTCTTACAGGAGTCAAACATCTTTCTTCCCACCACAGAATTCCAGAAGCACCAGATATCTGCCACCTCAGGCAGCCACACCATTCAAACGTGTGTGTGACTCAGTTCCCATTAGCAAAAGAAACAGAACAAAAGTCTGAGAGTGTGTGAACAGCATGCTGATGATACTCATGTAGAATCCCCAAGTGTGTGTGTGTGTGTGTGTGATTGTGTGAGATGGTTTGTGAAACTATGTGTGAGAGCGTCATTAACAGCCCTGCTTTCGCTTAGACTGACTCACATCTTATTAGCACTAAACTCTCTCAAGTGTTTTCTCATGAGTCTCTATCAGAACCACTTAGAGCACTACACTGGAGGCGCACAGTGGCCCAACAGCCCACTCCACAACCCCTCAAAGAGACTGCTGACCTGGTCACACAGCTGTAGCACGGCCCACAGACCCAGCCACCGGGTGGGGTTATATCCTTCCTGTTTGGCCCTGTCCGGGGGTGTCCTTGGATGGGGCCACAGTGTCTCCTGACCCCTCATGTCTCAGCCTCCAGTATTTATGCTGCAGTTTGTTATATCTGGAGTACTTCTCCTGTCCTATTCGGTGTCCTGTGTGAATCTAGGTGTGCGTTCTCTAATTCTCCCCTTCTCTCTTTCTTTCTCTCTCTCGGAGGACCTGAGCCCTAGGACCACGCCCCAGGACTACCTGACATGATGACTCCTTGCTGTCCCCAGTCCACCTGGCCGTGCTGCTGCTCCAGTTTCAACTGTTCTGCCTTATTATTATTCGACCATGCTGGTCATTTATGAACATTTGAACATCTTGGCCATGTTCTGTTATAATCTCCACCCGGCACAGCCAGAAGAGGACTGGCCACCCCACATATGCTCTCTCTAATTCTCTCTTTCTTTCTCTCTCTTGGAGGACCTGAGCCCTAGGACTGTGCCCCAGGACTACCTGACATGATGACTCCTTGCTGTCCCCAGTCCACCTGACCGTGCTGCTGCTCCAGTTTTAACTGTTCTGCCTTATTATTATTCGACCATGCTGGTCATTTATGAACATTTGAACATCTTGGCCATGTTCTGTTATAATCTCCACCCGGCACAGCCAGAAGAGGACAGGCCACCCCACATAGCCTGGTTCCTCTCTAGGTTTCTTCCTAGGTTTTGGGCTTTCTAGGGAGTTTTTCCTAGCCACCGTGCTTCTACACCTGCATTGCTTGCTGTTTGGGGTTTTAGGCTGGGTTTCTGTACAGCACTTTGAGATATCAGCTGATGTACGAAGGGCTATATAAATCAATTTGATTTGATTTGAACCAAGACACACTAGGAAAACTGCCTCTGACGGCTAGCACCACACTCCCTCTGGATTACAGGTCGACCAATTAATCGGCATAGCCAATTAATTAGGTCTGATTTCAAGTTTTCATAACAATCGGTAATCTGCCTTTTTGGACGCCGATTATGGCCGATTACATTGCAATCCATGAGGAAACCACGCTGACCACCTGTTACCCGAGTGCAACATCAAAAGGACCAAGTTGCTAGCTAGCATTAAACTTATCTTATAAAAAACAATCAATCTTCACTAGTTAACTACACATGGTTCATGATATTACTAGGGTTGTTCTGCATTGCATATAATCAATGCGGTGCCTGTTCATTTATCATTGAATCACAGCCTACTTACACTTTGCCAAACGGGTGATGATATAACAAAAGCGCATTCGTTGCAATAATGTACCTGACCATAAACATCAATGCCTTTCTTAAAATCAATACACAAACATATTAACAATATTAATTTTACCCCCTTTTTCGTGGTATCCAATTATGAGTTACTATCTTGTCTCATCGCTACAACTCCCGTACGGGCTCGGGAGAGACGAAGGTCGAAAGCCATGCGTCCCCCGAAACACAACCCAACCAAGCCGCACTGCTTCTTAACACAGCGCACATCTAACCCGGAAGCCAGCCACACCAATGTGTCGGAGGAAACACCGTGCACCTGGCGACCTTGGTTAGCGTGCACTGTGCCCGACCCACCACAGGAGTCGCTGGTGAGCGATGAGACAAGGATAACCCTACCAGCCTAACCCGGACGACGCTAGGACAATTGTGAGTCGCCCCACGGACCTCCCGGTCACGGCCGGCTGCGACAGAGCCTGGGCACGAACCCAGAGTCTCTGGTGGCACAGCTAGCGCGAAATTATATTTTAAGGATTTGACCATATTAATGACCAAAGGCTCGTATTTCTGTGTGTTTATTATATTATAATTAAGTATATGATTTGATATTTGATAGAGCAGTCTGACTGAGCGGTGGTAGGCAGCAGCAGGCATGTAAGCATTCATTCAAACAGCACTTTACTGCGTTTGCCAGCAGCTCTTAGCAATGCTTGAAGCACAGCACTGTTTATGACTTCAAGCCTATCAACTCCCGAGATTAGGCTGGCAATACTAAAGTGCCTATTAGAACATCCAATAGTCAAAGGTATAGAGAGAAATGGTCTTATAATTCCTATAATAACTACAACCTAAAACTTCTTAACTGGGAATATGGAACCACCAGCTTTCATATGTTCTCATGTTCTGAGCAAGGAACTTAAACGTTAGCTTTTTTACACATTTTGCACTTTCACTTTCTTCTCCAACACTGCGTTTTTGCATTACTTAAACCAAATTGAACATGTTTCATTATTTATTTGAGACTAAATTGATTTTATTTATGTATTATATTAAGTTAAAATGAAAGTGTTCATTGTTCATTCAGTATTGTTGTAATTGTCATTATTACAAATATAAAAATCGTCCGATTAATCGGTATCAGCTTTTTTTGGGGTCCTCCAATAATCGTTATCGGCGTTGAAAAATCATAATAGGTCGACCTCTACTCTGGATACAGTATATACTGTAGGCTAACATCTCTAAAGGTTCCACACACGTAACACAATACCAACATAGTATGTGAAACCTGTCACAAACTCTGTCACCTACGTAACTGACAACATATTAGCATATATGATCATATAACACCCAACATAATAGAATCAGTTCCTCTGGGTGTATGAATGGTAAAGCTGTTGGTGCAATTGGCTCGCCTACTTCTCTTGATAGGCAACTACTGCCTATAAGCACAGGGACAGGGCTAACGGTGTGATTTAGCACGTCTATTAGCTCACAGAGGCACAGAACAATAACAACCAACATACGCAACAAGCACTGTAACTTCCCACATGGGCCACGAACAAAAAAGATCTAAAGATATTTTAGAGCAAAAATGTATTGCTTCACAAGTTAAAATGATCAACTTGCTAATTGTCCTGAAGCGAATAAGGATCAATAATATTGAAAGAAGATTCTTGTGTACATGAGAGACAGAAAGACAGAGAGAGAGAGAGAGACAGACAAAGAGAGAGAGATACAAAGAAAGAAAGAGAGAGACAGAGAGAGAGATTTGAGGCGGTGGGGGAAGAAGTGGGATGAGTTGCTGGCCATTCTTCAGCCCCTCACACACACACACATACACTATTTATTATGGAATTGCTTAGGAGTAGATGAGAAAGCTGTCTCCGAGCAGAACTACCACGGCAAACAAAATGAACAGGCTCAATATCAACTCTCACCGCAGGCTGAGGATTTATTCATTCAGTAAAGCATACTGAATTATAGATGGCATAGAGATAAATGAAAGTGATGGTGTGTAGGGTATAACAATAATAAAGTTTTAATGTACAATATATGGAGTTAGGATTGGTAAAACTCCCAGGTAGTCCTGGTGCTACACCTGGCCAAATCTTTTCAGGTCTGAGACTAGCACCACGGGGCAGTGGTGGAAAAAGTACCCAATTGTAATACTTGAGTAAAATGACTAAAGTAAAAGTAAATGTCACTCAGAAAAATACTACTTGAGTAAAAGTCTAAAAGTATTTGGTTTTAAATATACTTAAGTATCAAAAGTAAATCTAATTGCAAAAGTATACTTAAATATCAAAAGTAAAAGTATAAATTATTTCAAATGGCTTATAATATGAAAATCAGATGGCACAATTTTCTTGTTTTTTAAATTTACGGATAGCTAGGGGCACACTTCAACACGCAGACAACATTTACAAACAAAGCATTTGTGTTTAGTGAGTCCTCCAAATCAGAGGCAGTAGGGATGACCAAGGCTATTCTCTTGATAAGTGAGTGAATTGGACCACTTTCCTGTCCTGCCCAGTGTTAAGCCCTGAAAATGTAACAAGTACTTTTGGGTGTCAGGGAAAATGTATGGAGTAAAAAGTACATTATTTCCTTTAGGAATGTAGTAAAAGTAAAAGTAGTCAAAAATATGAATAGAAAAGTACAGATACATAAAAAAAAACATTTAAGTAGTACTTTAAAGTATTTTTACTTAAGTACTTTACACCACTGCCACGGGGCCACCTCATTGGACAGAGGTGTAACAGTGGGACTGGCCAGTGGGATGGCCAGTGGGATCAGCAGGCCTGTAATGATTGATAATTGGGCCTGGTCAATTCATCCAGTTTATCAGGCAGTCAATATTTATGGCTGAGTCATCTGTACCGTGGGTGAGGCTGCGGGACAGCCGGCGGGGGGGCGGTTTAATGGCAAGCTGGTTCAACCGCACACGGACCACACTAAGGAAGATGGAAGATGTTTAGGAAGATGTAAGGCAAGCCTATGCCTTAGTGACAAATACGACATGCTTGCAAACACACAAACACAACTCAATGTCCCAACCATGGGCCGGTAAAGTTGTGGCAATACTGGAACAAATTCCAAGAGTCCTTTGAGTGTTTTTCTCATACAAAGAGCATTCTGTCTTGAACATGGTTATTACCTGACAATCTTTGAAGCCAATATGGTCTCTCATGTCTCAAATGATTTTGTATCCATTTTATAACGACATATCCGCGTTGCCATAGCTACAGTAGCTAGGTAGCCTGAAAGCAATACGCCTTGATGAAAAAAACATTGTGTCAGTGTGTGTAAAGTACATGAGACAGAAACAGACAATAAAGTAGTAAGAGTACATAGACATATCTGAGGGTCATATTTCATGTTTTGTCATATAGTAGACACTCTTATCCAGAGCAACTTATAGTAGTGAGTGCATACATTTTATTTCGTACTGGCCCCCTGTGTGAATCAAACCCACAACTATGGCATTGCAAGCACCATGCTCTACCAACTAAGCTACACGACAAAGACACGAAGAACGACAACCCTTGATAGACAGCAGGCTCCATCACGCCACGCTGGAATTAAATCCCAGATAAATTGTCTGATCTCTGAGGCACCGCTGCTTGATTTTCCTGAATGGCTCCCGTTACTGCTGACAACCTTCCTGTTGAGGGGGCGCCAGGACATTAGCATCTATTAGCATAACTCGGAAACACCCAGAAAGACATGAGACTGTCACATAAAAGTTTCATCAGACAGCGCCTCAGGGACACAGACACATTTTCCACGCCAGAGAAGATGTTATTGTTTCTGTGCACCTGCAGAGGCACTGATAGCGAGAGTTAGTTGGCTGTCTCTCTGATAGTTCAATCAGCCGTAAATCGGTCGGTCGGAAAAACACAATTATAATGTCTCCAAACAGCTGTTGAGAATGAGAGCTTTTCTCCCCCAAATGGATCTCCTGGTTCCACTTTGAAACATGCTCAATCACTGCTTCTGAATGTTGGTATCTTACTCCTTGGGAGAGTATAACTTGTCAAAACTCTTACTTATACAATAGTTTGAAGTAAATGCCAAGTAATGCCAGTATTTTCCCTATCTTGCTTCCTCCTGCTGCCATACTTCACACTTACTGTAAGTGGCTCTCAGGGTTGGGTAGGTTACTTTCTAGATGTAATCTATTACAGTTACTAGTTACCTGTCCAAAATTGTAATCAGTAACTTAACTTTTGGATTACCCAAACTCAGTAATGTTATCTGATTACATTCTGTTACTTTTAGATTACTTTCCCCTTAAGAGGCATTAGAAAAAGACAAACATGTATGTTAGCAATTGAACAACATCTATTGCAGGATAAATCAATGTTAAAGTTTAATAAGCTGGCCATATATGGGATGTTAACTTTTACTTTATGGGTTGGTTATGTAGGCTTCTTCTAACCCATCACTTTCTACTACATATAATAATACAATTAAATTATATCTTTACATTAATAACCAAAGTCTTTCAGAATTCCAGTCATTCCAATAAATGATATACCCCTTGATCTTCAAGAATAGGACTTGGAAATATGGAAGTATAGATTAGCCAAATTATTTTACCTGAGCATAACCCCAAAACTATAAGGACTTGTTAGCCAGCCCAACTCTGTTGTTTATAATTTTGTTGTCATGGACTGATCGCCTCCCAAGTGGCGCAGCGGTCTAAGGCACTGCATCTCAGTGCTAGAGGTGTCACTACAGACCTTGGTTTGACTCGAGGCTGTATCACAACCGGCCGTGATTGGGAGTCCCATAGGGCGGCACACAATTGGCCCAGCGTCGTCCGGATTAGGGTTTGGCCGGGGTAGGCTTTCATTGTAAATAAGAATTTGTTCTTAAGTTCTTAACTGACTTGTCTAGTTAAATAAAATAAAAAATTGTGCTCATTGATCGAGTTGAAAAATAAATTCTGCACTCATGGAATGGCATGCTTTGAGCACTACTGAAAAGTGCTATTTACGAGAAAAGGTATGCCATGTGCTGCATTTGCTATAGACCTATTGTTTACCTTTTTGTTGGTGACCCTTTGATATCTTGATCATATGCAGCTGTTTAAATGGCAAATCCACAGATGAAACAATAACAAAACGGCCGCCCCATCTCTGTTTTGGTAAAAAACTGAGGGATGGGCCTGGAGAAATGTAACCACACAACCAGATTAACCTCTTCAACCTATGGGGGCGCTATGTCATTATTGGATAAAAAAAACATGCCCGTTTTAAGCGCAATATTTTGTCATGAAAAGATGCTCGACTATGCATATAATTGGCAGCTTTGGAAAGAAAACACTCTGACGTTTTCAAAACTGCAAAGATATTATCTGTGAGTGCCACAGAACTCATGCTACAGGCGAAACCAAGATGAAACCTCAAACAGGGAATGAGCAGAATTTTTGAGGCTCTGTTTCCCATCGTCTCCTTATTTGGCTGTGAATGTGTGATGAATGAACCTAAGCTCTCTGCCGTTCATCCAAGATGTCTGCAGCATTGTGACGTATTTGTAGGCATATCATTGGAAGATTGGCCATAAGAGACTACATTTGCCAGGGGTCCGCCCGGTGTCCTTTGTCTAAATTGTTGCGTAATCTTCAGCTGCATGCATTTTGCCATGCGATTCAGAGGGGAAAGGACACTTCCACGAACCATATATCATCGAAGAGATATGTGAAAAACACCTTGAGGATTGGTTCTAAACAACGTTTGCCATGTTTCAGTCGATATTATGGAGTTAATTTGGAAAAAAGTTCGGTGTTTGGATAACTGAATTTTTTTTTTTTTTTTGGTAGCCAAACGTGACGCACCAAACGGACCGATTTCTCCTGCACAAATAATCTTTCAGGAAAACTGAACATTTGCTATCTAACTGAGAGTCTCCTCATTGAAAACATCCGAAGTTCTTCAAAGGTAAATGATTTATTTGAATGTTTTTCTGGTTTTTGTGAAAATGTTGCCTGCTGATGCTAACGCTAAATGCTAATGCTAAATGCTAGTTTTGCTATGGTTGAGAAGCATATTTTTGAAAATCTGAGATGACAGTGTTGTTAACAAAAGGCTAAGCTTGAGAGCTAGCATATTGATTTCATTTCATTTGCGATTTTCATGAATAGTTAACGTTGCGTTATGGTAATGAGCTTGAGGCTGTATTCACGATCCCGGATCCGGGATGGCTCGCCGCAAGAAGTTAATAGACAGAGCTATGGATGCGAGACTGACCATCCATGATATCAAAATTATAGTTTTAATCATGTAATGAGGCTATAAGGTGTTTGTTTTCATTTATAATGTTTACAAACATTGGAGAAAAAAAACTTATATTTTGGGTTCTCAATGGGTGTGATGATTGAACTAAGCTCATGAGGCATTTATAAATGATCATATAATTTAATCCAAAAATGGATATAGCAACTACAGATTGCTCATTTAAGTCTATCAACAGTGTGCGAGTTTGAGCATGTGTCCATTAGGCCTATGGATGTTTTTATTTTTATGAGCATTAATTAAATTGAGCACTAAAAGCCTCACCACATTCCTGTTCCCAAGAAAGCTAAGGTAACTGAGCTAAATGACAATCCCCCTTAGCACTCACTACCGTCATCATGAAGTGCTTTGAGAGATTCGTCAAGGACCATATCACCTCCACCCTACCTGACACCCTAGACCCACTCCAATTTGCTTACCGCCCCAACAGGTCCACAGACGACGCAATCGCAATCACACTGCCCTAACCTATCTGGACAAGAGGAATACCTATGTGAGAATGCTGTTCATCGACTACAGCTCAGCATTTAAGACTATAGTACCTTCCAAACTCGTCATCAAGCTCAAGACCCTGGGTCTCGACCCCGCCCTGTGCAACTGGGTCCTGGACTTCCTGACATCTCCACCACGCTGATCCTCAACACTGGGGCCCCACAAGGGTGCGTTCTGAGCCCTCTCCTGTACTCCCTGTTCACCCATGACTGCGTGGCCATGCACGCCTCCAACTCAATCATCAAGTTTGCAGACGACACTACAGTGGTAGGCTTGATTACCAACAACGAAGAGACGGCCTACAGGGGGGAGGTGAGGGCCCTCGGAGTGTGGTGTCAGGAAAATAACCTCACACTCAAGTCAACAAAACAAAGGAGATGATCGTGGACTTCAGGAAACAGCAGAGGCAGCACCCCCCTATCCACATCGACGGGACAGTAGTGGAGAGGGTAGAAAGTTTTAAGTTCCTCTGCGTACACATCACAGACAAACTGAAATGTTCCAACCACACAAACAGCGTGGTGAAGAAGGCGCAGCAGCGCCTCTTCAACCTCAGGAGGCTGAAGGAATTTGGCTTGTCACCAAAAACACTCACAATCTTTTACAGATGCACAATCGAGAGCATCCTGTGGGGTATCACCGCCTGGTACGGCAACTGCTCCGCCCATAATCGTAAGGCTCTCCAGAGGGTAGTGAGGTCTGCACAACGCCAGAAGGCAAGGTCAGTACAGGTGCATCAAAGCAGGGACAGAGAGACTGAAAAACAGCTTCTATCTGAAGGCCATCAGACTGTTAAACAGCCATCACTAACATTGAGTGGCTGCTGCCAACATACTGACTCAACTCCAGCCACTTTAATAATGGAAAAATGTATGTAATAAATGTATCACTAGCCACTTTAAACAATGCCACTTCATATAATGTTCACATACCCTACATTACTCATCTCATATGTATATACTGTACTCTATACCATCTACTGCATCTTGATGTAATGTATCACTAGTCACTTTAAACAATACCACTTTTATATGTTTACATATCCTACATTACTCATCTCATATGTATATACTGTACTCTATACCATCTACTGCATCTTGATGTAATGTATCACTAGCCACTTTAAACAATACCACTTTTATATGTTTACATATCCTACATTACTCATCTCATATGTATATACTGTACTCTATACCAACCACTGCATCTTGCCATCTTGATGTAATGTATCACTAGCCACTTTAAACAAAGCCACTTTTATATGTTTACATACCCTACATTACTCATCTCATATGTATATACTGTACTCTATACCATCTACTGCATCTTGCCTACGCCGTTCTATACCATCACTCATTCATATTTTTTTTTTTTATGTACATATTCTTATTCATTCCTTTACACTTGTGTGTATAAGGTAGTTGTTGTGAAATTGTTAGGTTAGATTACTCGTTGGATATTACTGCATTGTCGGAACTAGAAGCACAAGCATTTCGCTACACTCGCATTAACATCTGCTAACCATGTGATGTGACAAATAACATTTGATTTGATTTGATTGTATTCCATAGGTAGGGATCCGCACTATGCAGCTGTCGCAAGAGCGCATTTTTCACTGGCTGTCCACTGGTTTCAAAACAGTGATTGATAGGCAGCTTAAACTTCCTCAATTCAACCATTATTGGGTTCAAATACACATTTAGATTTGTGAACAGCCATCCACAACAACCACAATCCGTAAGGAGCAAATATCTAAAGAGCAGCAGTGTGATTCACATCTATGCGCTGTGTAGATATCAATAATAAGTGATATCCGTATCGCCGTAGACTACACCACTGCTGTCATCCTTACCGCCAAGCGTTTATTCAAGTTGGATAGTCTTTGGATGCCGACAGCAGTCGCACCATTGGAACACATAGCTTGGACTCAAAAGCCTATTTCAGCTCTTTTCCCGCGATCCATCAAACACATTTGGTGTGTCATGATAGTGGTCTTTAATTTATGGTCAGACTCGCTGACGTTGAACAAATTTAAACCTGCTCCTTTTTTCAATGATGATTTGAATGTCATTCAGAAAACAGAGAACTGTCAAATATTGTTTTTAAAAAAACATCCTTTCTGAATTTAAAAGTAATCCTCAAAGTAATCATCTAATATTTCAAAAGTATCTGTAACCTGATTACAATATTGTTGATGGTAAAGTAACAGATTATAGTTACAGTTTTTTTTGTAATCCTTAACATGTTACTCCCCAACCCTGGTCGCTCTGCTAAATGACGAAAATGAGAAATGTAAATGTGGGTAGGCTGAATAGTGACATGAGGTGGTGTTACATTGTGTTACAGCTAGTGTTACATTGTTATAGTTGTTTCTTCAGAAAAAGACAAGGCATTACATTTACATGTTAGTTATTTAGCAGACGCTCTTATCCAGAGCGACTTACAGATAGTGCATTTATCTTAAGATAGCTAGGTGGGACAACCACATATCGCAGGAACTGAAAGTGCATTTCTTCTCAATAACAATGTAATCAATTTTAGAATAAGGCTGTAATGTAAATGTGGGAAAAAATGCGTAAAAAGTCAAGGGGTCTGAATACCTTCCCGATGCACTGTATATTCGGCTTTATCTAATGTGAATATGCATGTACACATCCATGATTGTATGCAGACACGCAGACATGTCTTTCGGGAACTGTTACGTGAATTATGTTATCAATGTTCATAAACGGAACTTCAATCAAACTGCTCAGTCTGCAACCCAGAATTTGTAAGATTATAGTTGATTGAAACAGACAGAGTCACAGCTACAATAGACAAAATGTTTATTCACGAGGACGTCCCAGTCCGTTGTACAAAACCATCCATTTTATACTGGCTCCTTAAGCACATACCTTCACACACAAACAGCAGGTATCCTACGCACATACTGTATCACTACCCAGCCGACAAAGATTAGGGAGACTGTGAGAAGCACTCCCTGTCCTCCCCCAAGATTAGGGAGACCATGAGAAGTACTCCCTGCCCTCCTCCAAATCTCTCATAGCCAAGTCGGCACCGAATTCTGCTCAGACAGTCTGTGTTTAAGATACTATAAAGATATATTGTACAGATATATTGTTTTACCCTAATTCTGACTAAAACTACACACATCATTAATTATATTTTTACTGACTAAAACTACACACACCATTAAGAATAGTTTTATGATTCGAATCAATTTCATTTGATTTCAGGGTGGAATTTTCTAATCATTAATTTAAACATATACATTCCATTATCAAATATAAATTCCATTATCAGGAACCCAAACCGGCTGCGCGTGTGTGCCATCGTACGCTATCGTGCATACACGCAGGTTAAAATATCAAAACAAACTCTGAACCAATGACATTAATTTGGGGACAGGTCGAAAAGCATTAAACATGTATGGCAATTTAGCTAATTAGCTTGCACTTGTTAGCTAATTTGTCCTATTTAGCTAGCTTGCTGTTGCTAGCTAATTTGTCCTGGAATATAAACATTGAGTTGTTATTTTACCTGAAATGCACAAGGACCTCTACTCTGACAATTAATCCACACATAAAACGGCCAACTGAATCGTTTCAAGTCATCTCTCCTCCTTCCAGGCTTTTTCATCTTTGAACTTATATAGTGATTAGCATCTAAACTTTCATTGTATTACCACGACAACGGACAACAAAGTTCGTCTTTCAATCACCCACATGGGTATAACCAATGAGGAGATGGCACGTTTGGTACCTGCTTCTATAAACCAATGAGGAAATGGGAGAGGTAGGACTTTCAGAGGGATCTGTGTCAGAAATAGAAACGAGTTCTATTTAAGTCTTTGGCGTCGCAGACATGGACATGAATAATATGGATTTCTAAATGTATTTTGCGATGCTTGCGCACGCGACGTGTCCGGTCTGGTCAGCATGTAATGAGAGTTAAACATGCTCGCAAAATAAATTTAGGAATCTATGTTATTCAATTATTGCACCCACACTGCATTCGCACGCCAACGAGCGTCTAGTTTCCAAGGGCTAAAATAGAAGTCATTCTTCTTCTATGCGATCACCAAAGCCTGGAAGGAGGAGAGATGACTAGAAACGATTCGGTTGGCCGTTTTATGTGTGGATTAATTGTTGGAGTAGAGGTCTTTGTGCATTAAAAATCTGTCGTTCTGCCCCTGAACAAGGCAGTTCACCCACTGTTCCTAGGCCGTCATTTAAAATAAGAATTTGTTTTTAACTGACTAAAGGTTTAAAAAAATGTCACACCATCATTAGGACTTATATATTTAAGCAATAAGGCACTTCGGGGGTTTGTGGTATATGGACTCATTTATCCATGCCACACCCATCACTCTGAGGTATATATTTAAGCAATAAGGCACAAGGGGGTGTGGTGTATGGGCAACATTCCACGGCTAAGGGCTGTATCCAGGCACTCCTCGTTGTGTCGTGCATAAGAACAGCCCTTCACCGTGGTATATTGCCCATACACCACACCCCCTTGTACCTTATTGCTTAAATATATAACTAAGAGTGATGGTGTGGCATGGATAAATGAGTAACAGTCCAAGCTAGAGAGAGTCTCCAGTTGGGCACCCCCTCACAGCCGTTCATCACAAAAATCCCACTGTATAGAACCAATCTACAGTACTATTCACCAGAGTCCTCTAGCGTTCACTGTTCATATCAACAGAGCTGCCACATCATTCATCACAGAACTCTAGGAGTTACAATCAGGCCTATTCAGTCATCAACATTGGTCCCATATGGCCAGTAAACACACAGCATGCTCTCCAATTAATGTATCATTTTTTTGGTACAACACAAGAGCTGATGTGCTGTTGTTCTAGCACTCCCCTGCCACCTTCACACTAGTGCTGTTTTGTCCCATCTTCATTAGAGCTCTCGCTAACCATCCCTTCTCCTCCTCCTCCTCCTCCCCTACCTCCTCCTCCTCCCTGTCTTCCCCCGCACAACATGGTGGAATCTGATAACTACCTTCACACACATCTGTTGATTCTCTCGTTTTGGCTGCTATGGGATGGAGTGTAAGCAGTCAGTCACACGTCACAAGCATGCTCACACAAATAAACAAACACACACTAATGAAGCTGTTCTGTCAGGTAAGTGGAATTATGTAAGTACATACCCCAACCAGAAGCCATGGATTACAGGCAATACTCGCACTGAGCTAAAGGTTAGAGCTGCCGCTTTCAAGGAGCAGGACTCTAACCACGGAAGCTTATAGGAAATCTTGCTATGCCCTCCGACGAACCATCAAACAGGCAAAGCTTCAATACAGGACTAAGATCGAATCGTACTAGACCGGCTCCGATGCTTGTCGGATGTGGCAGGGCTTGCAAACTATTACAGACTACAAAGGGAAGAACAGCCGAGAGCTGCCCAGTGACACGAGCCTACCAGAGAAGCTAAATAACTTCTATGCTCGCTTCGAGGCAAGTAACACTGAAACATGCATGAGAGCATCAGCTGTTCCGGACGACTGTGTGATCACGCTCTCTGCAGCCGATGTGAGCAAGACCTTAAAAGAGGTCAACATTCACAAGGCCGCTGGGCCAAACGTATTATCAGGACGTGTACTCCGAGCATGTGCTGACCAACTGGCAGGTGTCTTCACTGACATTTTCAACATGCCCCTGATTGAGTCTGTAATACCAACATGTTTCAAGCAGACCACCATAGTCCCTGTGCTCAAGAACACTAAGGTAACCTGCCTAACTGACTACCGACCGTAGTACTCACATCTGTAGCAATGAAATGCTTTGAAAGGCTGGTCATGGCTCATATCAACACTATTATCCCAGAAACCGTAGACCCACTCCAATTTAGCATACCGCCCCAACAGATCCACAGATGATGCAATCTCTATTGCACTCTAGACTGTCCTTTCCCACCTGGACAAAAGAAACACCTATGTGAGAATGCTATTCATTGAATAGCTCAGCGTTCAACACCATAGTGCCCACAAAGCTCATCACTAAGCTAAGGACCCTAGGACTATACTCCTCCCTCTGCAACTGGTTACTGGAGTTCCTGACAGGACTCCCCTTGGTGGTAAGGGTAGGCAACAACACATCCGCCACACTGATCCTCAACACGGAGGCCCCTCAGGGGTGCATGCTCAGTCCCCTCCTGTACTCCGTGTTCACTCATGACTGCATGGCCAGACACGACTCTAACACCATCATTATGTTTGCCGATGATACAACAGCCTGATCACCGACAAGGATGAGACAGCCTATAAGGAGGAGGTCAGGTCTCTGACCGTGTGGTGCAAGGACAACAACCTGTCCCTCAACGTGATCAAGACAAAGGAGTTGATTGTGGACTACAGGAAAAGGAGGACCGAGCACGCCCCCATTCTCATCGATTGGCCGGCTGTAGTGGAGCAGATTGAGAGCTTCACGTCACGTCACCAACAAACTATCATGGTCCGAGCACACCAAGGCAGTCGTAAAGAGGGCACGACAAAACCTATTCCTCTCAGGAGACTGAAAAGATTTGGCATGGGTCTTCAAATCCTCAAAAGGTTTTACAGCTGCATCACTGCCTGGCATGGCAACTGCTCGGCCTATGTTATTGGGGCCAAGCTTCCTGCCATCCAGTACCTCTATACTAGGCTGTGTCAGAGGAAGGCCCTAAACATTGGCAAATACTCCAGCCATCCTAGTCATAAACTGTTCTCTCAGCTACCGCACAGCAAGCGGTAGCTGAGCGCCAAGTCTAGGTCCAAGAGGCTTCTATAAACAGCTTCTACCCCAAGCCATAAGACTCCTGAACATCTAATCAAATGGCTACTCAGACTATTTGCATTATCCCCCCCCCTTTTTTTACACTGCTGCTATTCTCTGTTATTATCAATGCATAATCACTTTAATAACTCTACCTACATGTACATATTACCTCAATTACCTCAACACCGATGCCACCGCACATTGACTCTGTACCGGTACCCCCTGTATATAGCCTCCTATTGTTATTTTATTGCTGCTCTTTAATTATTTGTTACTTTTATCTATTACTTTTTTTAGGTAATTTCTTAAAACTGCATTGTTGGTTAAGGGCTTGTAAGTAAGCATTTCACTGTAAGGTCTACACCGGTTGTATTAGGCGCATGTGACAAATACAATTTGATTTGATTTGAATTGGGATAGT
Organism: Oncorhynchus nerka; assembly: GCF_034236695.1. Taxonomy (NCBI): domain Eukaryota; kingdom Metazoa; phylum Chordata; class Actinopteri; order Salmoniformes; family Salmonidae; genus Oncorhynchus; species Oncorhynchus nerka. The sequence goes on from NC_088406.1 coordinate 42,988,710, forward strand.
GACTCCGAGAATGAACAGGATTTCATTAAATATAGAGGGGAACAAATAAATAATAAACTGTAAGGGATGGAGCATAAGCAAACCTAGCACACTGGGGACAAAGATGCTTTCTGGATGGTGTCATCTCATGACGCAGGTAAAAAAGCCGAACAGGCTACAGTATAGGCTACGGTATAGGCTAGAGTACAGACTACAGTACAAGCTACAGTACAGACTGCAGGCTACAGGCTACTGTACAGGCTACAGGCTACAGGCTACAGTACATGGTACAGGCTACAGTACAGGCTACAGGCTACAGTATAGGCTACAGTACAAGGTACAGGCTACAGTACAGGGTACAGGCTACAGTACAGGCTACAGGCTACAGTACAGGTGCATGCTACAGTACAGGGTACAGACTACAGTAGAGGCTATAGGCTACAGTACAGACTACAGGCTACAGTACAGGGTACAGTATAGGCTACAGTACAGGCTACAGGCTACAGTACAGACTAGAGTATAGGTTATAGCACATGCTACAGTACAGGGTACAGGCTACAGTACAGGCTACAGACTACAGTACACTGTGCACAACAGCTATATGTAGGACACCAGAAGAACAACATGTCTTTCCTCATAGGGTACAGTATGTTAGCCTCAGTGTTTTCCATCATGCAGTTCAACATAATATCCTCTGTAGCTTGTGTTTTTTGGCCTCGGCTTTGGTTTAGCAGGCTAAAGCATTCTTGTGGGCATGCAGGAGACCTGGATTTGAACCGCATTAGTCACACGTTCTCAAATGTGATAGAGAACTTTGGAAGGGAACATTGAGAGAACATTGGGAGAACGTTCCAGAACATTCCAGTTGGAGGTCAAGCAGCTTCTTCAATTAGATTCAGTGTTCCAGAAACCAGACCAGACAGGACCGGAGTTGTGAGTTATTAGAGACGTCAAGTGGAAGACAGAGGAGGGAGTGTTAAACCACTCACTACCGGCAGACCTGGGTCTTGTCTCCGATGGACAGTAACTCTTAAGGAGCAAAAGGATGCATAGATGTAAAATACGACAGGTCAGTATACCACGAATGATGCACGCAGGCACACACGCACGCAAGCAGGCACACACGCACACACACATACACACAATCAGCCTGAACATTGGTGCTCTATGGGTCATGAAGGTCTGATGAAGGCCTAGACCGAAGATCTATTGACCGAACTTCAAGTCCCTTTTCATGTCTTTCATGACACAGCCAACATCATGTCCCATCTGAATCTCAGACATACATTCTCTAGTGAAAGCAATCATCATTGTAATGTACAACCGCTCCACTTTACATAGACAGAGTTAATACTAGAAGAGAAACAAGTATTTTTGGCAAAGATTCCTGTCGACTTCCTTTAGTCTGCGATCAAAGCATGATCATTTCAGACTCCAGAGTCTGTCTTTGTCCGGGTGATTGACAGAGACTGACACCTGTCATATACTATGAGAACTTGGGTGAGATCAAGTAGAAAATAACATTCCAAAATAGAATCTCAAATCCTAAAGAGATCCCACCCAGAGAGATGACAAAACCAACTACCACACTGTAAGGCTGCTGCATCAGACTGTAAGGCTGTAAGGCTGCTGCACCAATCTGGGTGGGGGGATATTGAATATTCATAGGGCCAGGAGTTTGTCCCGGCCACATGACTCGATTAGGACAAACTTCAGGGGAGGTAGATCAGCTTTAATATTCCAGATAGAGTGTAGGTTCCATCAATGTCATTTCTGCACATGAAAGCGTTGGCCCACCCTCACACACTCACTTCCTCCAGAGCCCCCTGGTCTGTGGCATCAAAGGACGCGCTTAAAAATCTGATCCATGGAAATCACACAAACACCTTCAAACACAGGGGGAAACTCACACCTGTCTTGTTGTATCAATACCAGCCCTTGTGTCCTGTCTCCCTTCTTCCCTCCTCTTTTCCCCCCTCACTTTCTCTTCCCCTCTTTCCTCATTTGTCATGCTCTAGAGTTTCATCATCACAACCCGAAAGACATGAGCATGATAAATCAACCCCCATTATAAATAACACACATATGCTGTAAAACATTCTTATGTAAGGATCTCTTACTCCTTCAATAGATCACCACAAATTAGGCCACAATCCCTCCAAATCAACCCACATGTAGATTACCAGACAACAGAGAGGATCAAGAGGTATAACTATGGGGAAGGAGAGCGAAAGAGAGCAAGGTCGTGCAAGAAAGAAAGAAAAAGTGTCACGGCTGATTTCCTCCTCTTTGTCTGAAGGTGTAGCAGGGATCAGACCAAAATGCAGCGTGGTAAGTGTCCATAGTAGATTTTAATGAATAAATCAAAACAGTAGAAAGCAATAACCGAAACGTGAAAAACCGAAACAAAACTAATTGAGAACCAATCTAGGCAACCATAGACATACAAATTACCTAGAAGGGAAACAGCCCCATAAACATTTTTAAAAAACATAGACAAGACAAAACTAAGGTCAGGGTGTGACAGAAAAAGAGATGGGAGAGGATGAAAGAGAGACGGGAGAGAAGAAAGAGGAGAAAGAGAGACGGGAGAGGAGAAAGAGAGACGGGAGAGGATGAAAGAGAAGAAAGAGAGACGGGAGAGGAGAAAGAGAGATGGGAGAGGATGAAAGAGAGACGGGAGAGAAGAAAGAGGAGAAAGAGGAGACGGGAGAGGAAAGAGAGAGACGGAGAGGAAGAGAGAGAAAGAAAGAGAGACGGGAGAGAAGAAAGAGAGACGGGAGAGGATGAAAGAGGAGAAAGAGAGACGAAAGAGGAGAAAGAGAGACGGGAGAGAAGAAAGAGAGACGGGAGAGAAGAAAGAGAGACGGGAGAGGAGAAAGAGAGACGGGAGAGGATGAAAGAGGAGAAAGAGAGACGGGAGAAGAGAAAGAGAGACGGGAGAGAAGAAAGAGGAGAAAGAGAGACGGGAGAAGAGAAAGAGAGACGGGAGAAGAGAAAGAGAGACGGGAGAGAGGAGAAGAGAGACGGGAGAGAAGAAAGAGGAGAAAGAGAGACGGGAGAGGAGAAAGAGAGAGGAGGAGAAAGAGGAGAAAGAGAGACGGGAGAAGAGAAAGAGAGACGGGAGAGAAGAAAGAGGAGAAAGAGAGACGGGAGAAGAGAAAGAGAGATGGGAGAAGAGAAAGAGAGACGGGAGAGGAGAAAGAGAGACGGGAGAGAAGAAAGAGGAGAAAGAGAGACGGGAGAAGAGAAAGAGAGACGGGAGAGGATGAAAGAGGAGAAAGAGAGACGGGAGAGGAGAAAGAGAGACGGGAGAGAAGAAAGAGGAGAAAGAGAGACGGGAGAGGAGAAAGAGAGACGGGAGAGAAGAAAGAGGAGAAAGAGAGACGGGAGAGGATGAAAGAGGAGAAAGAGAGACGGGAGAGGATGAAAGAGGATAAAGAGAGATGGGAGAGAAGAAAGAGGAGAAAAAGAGAAGGGAAAGAAGAAAGGGGAGAAAGAGAGACGGGAGAGAAGAAAGGGAGAAAGAGAGACAGGAGAGGAGATAAGGAGAAGGGAAATGAGAAAGAGGAGAAAGAGAGATGGGAGAGGAGAAAGAGAGACGGAAGAGAAGAAAGAGAGACGGGAGAGGATGAAAGAGGAGAAAGAGAGACAGGAGAGGAGAAAAAGAGAAGGGAAAGGAGAAAGATGCGAAAGAGAGACAGGAGAGGAGAAAGAGAGACGGGAGAGGATGAAAGAGGAGAAAGAGAGACAGGAGAGGAGAAAGAGGAGAAAAAGAGAAGGGAAAGGAGAAAGAGGAGAAAGAGAGATGGGAAAGAGGAGAAAGAGAGACGGAAGAGAAGAAAGAGCAGAAAGAGAGAAGGGAAAGGAGAAAGAGGAGAAAAAGAGAAGGGAAAGGAGAAAGAGGAGAAAGAGAGACGGGAGAGGAGAAAGAGAGACGGGAGAGGATGAAAGAGGAGAAAGAGAGACGGGAGAGGATGAAAGAGGAAAAAGAGAGATGGGAGAGGATGAAAGAGAAACGGGAGAGATGGGAGAGGATGAAAGAGAGAAGGAGAGATGGCAGAGGATGAAAGAGAGAAGGAGAGACGGGAGAGGATGAAAGAGAGAAGGAGAGACGGGAGAGGATGAAAGAGAGAAGAAGAGACGGAAGAGGATGAAAGAGGAGAAAGAGAGATGGTAGAGGATGAAAGAGAGAAGGAGAGACGGGAGAGGATGAAAGAGGAGAAAGAGAGACGGGAGAGGATGAAAGAGGAGAAAGAGAGATGGGAGAGGATGAAAGAGGAGAAAGAGAGACGGGAGAGGATGAAAGAGGAGAAAGAGAGATGGTAGAGGATGAAAGAGGAGAAAGAGAGGCGGGAGAGGATGAAAGAGGAGAAAGAGAGATGGGAGAGGATGAAAGAGAAACGGGAGAGATGGGAGAGGATGAAAGAGAGAAGGAGAGATGGCAGAGGATGAAAGAGAGAAGGAGAGACGGAAGAGGATGAAAGAGGAGAAAGAGAGATGGTAGAGGATGAAAGAGAGAAGGAGAGACGGGAGAGGATGAAAGAGGAGAAGGAGAGATTGGACAGGATGAAAGAGGTAGACAGCAAGTAAGAGTACAGAGAGAGAACGAGAGAGAGTATAGAGAGAGTGTTCACTGTTCATTTGTATTATTTATTTCACTTTTGTTTATTATCTATTTCACTTGCATTGGCAATGTTAACATATATTTCCCATGCCAATAAAGCCCTTGAATTGAATTGAGAGAGAGAGAGAGAGAGAGAGAGGTAACAGTGTAAGAGAGAGACAAAGGGAAAGTGAGAAGTGAGGGAGAGCGCAGAGGAAGAGAGATATGAGAGGAGGAGTTTAGGGGTGGGCTGTCAGCAGTGCTCTATTTATACCAGGCGGAGGAGGCTGATGTGTTTCTCAGGGGATTGCATAGCGCCGTGACGTCACAGGTAATTACCTGGCTGTTTTAGTCTTAGAATTACGGTTAGGAGCTGGGTTAGTTTTAGAGTTAGTGTTAGGGTAAGCGTATGAGTTAGGGAAAATAGGATTTTGAATGGGACTGAATTTTGTGTCGCCACAAGGTTAGCTGTACACGACTGAGTGTGTGTGTGTGAGAGAGAGAGAGAGAGAGAGAGAGAGAGAGAGAGAGAGAGAGAGAGAGGTAACAGTGTAAGAGAGAGAGAGAGAGAGAGAGAGAGAGAGAGAGAGAGAATGGGAACAGTATCCTGTTCATTACAGTTAATCAGTATGTATCATCCACACACAGTCAACACACATTCATGCCCAGTCACTCCCTCCCAGAGCTCCTCTGCCACATGGAGGAGAGCCAAACACAGCTGGCCTGAGTGAAGATCTATTTCATGCACCATGGTGCTTGATATATGAGGTGCCTGTTCACTCTGACCTATATACCTACACCTCCCTGCTGCCTGACAGCCAGTAAAAAGACCCCTAAAGAGCCCTGTTAAGCCTCAGCTTGATGTCATGGAAACATAGAACCGGAACATTCTGTTCCCTGTGTCAAACCAAATTTGTGCTGCAAATTATGATTGTTTCTCTTTTCTTTGCAGCCCTTACAGTAAGAAGAACGCAGCGGTTAGATATTGAGGGAGATAGGGCAATGTGAAAGGATGAAAGATTAGTCAATAGAGATAGTAGTGGGGCATATTTCCTCTCCCATGGCCATTCGCATGCCTTCACCCCATGAAGGCTACCCAAGTTTTCAAATCAGATCAAATTGTTTGTCACATGAGCCGAATACAACAGGTGTAGTAGACCTTACCCTACTTACAAGCACTTAACCAACAATGCAGTTCAAGAAATAGAGTTAATAAGATATTCACTAAATAAACTAAAGTTTAAAAAATCTAATCAATCAAAAAGTAACACAACAAATGTACATAACAATAACGAGGCTCTATACAGGGGGTACCGGTACCGAGTCAATGTGCAGGGGTACAGGATAGTCAAGGTAATTTGTAAAGTGACTATGCATAGATAATAAACAGCGAGCAGCAGTGTAAAAACAAAGGGGGGGGTAGAAGCTGTTAAGGAGACTTTTGGTCCTAGACTTGGCGCTCCGTTACCACTTGCCGTGCGGTAGCAGAGACAACAGTCTGTGAGTTTTTAAAATATTTTGGGCTTTCCTCTGACAACGCCTAGTATATACAGTGGAAGTCGGACGTTTACATACACTTAGGTTGGAGTCATGACAGTGTATGTAAACTTCTGACCCACTGGGAATGTGATGAAAGAAATAAAAACAGGGAATTTTTACTAGGATTAAATGTTAGGAATTGTGAAAAAACTGAGTTTAAATGTATTTGGCTAAGGTATATGTAAACTTCTGACTTCAACTGTATGTCCTGGATGTCAGGAAGCTTGGCCCCAGTGATGGGCCGTACGTACTACCCTCTGTAGTGCCTTACGGTCAGATGCAGGGCAGTTTCCATATCAGGAGGTGATGCAACCGGTCAGGATGCTCTCTATGATGCAGCTGTAGAACTTTTTGAGGATCTTTTTGAGGATCTGGGGACCCCTGCCAAATCTTTTTAGTCTCCTAAGGGAGAAAGGGTGTCTCATGTACCACTGTATTTGATGGTTTTAGACATCCAATAGCTTTGCAGCTGTTTTTGTTAATGACCATGTTGTCAGGCAACAATAAAAGGAAAGAGTAGGTTCTAGAAATGATGATGACTATGGAAATACCCCTTCTGGCTGGAAGTGATTGGTGATGTAAGATGTAAATGAAAAAAACTAGACACACTATATTTAGATTCATTAGGTGAGTTTGATGAGTTCCTTCATAATAGGAAAGTATCATGATTGCTTTGTCCATCCTGTGGAGATATGCAGGAAGGAAGGAAGAATGCTCCACACATCTAAAACTTAAGGCTTAGAGTTTTTACTTGTTCATGTCACCTGGTGAGGAATGTTGTGATATCCCTGTACTGTAGAGTGGCTTGCGAAAGTAATCACCCCCTTGGTATTTTTCAAATTTTGTTGCCTTACAACCTGGAATTAAAATATATTTTTTTTTGGGGGGGGGGTTGTATCATTTAATTTACACAACATGCCTTCCACTTTGAAGATGCAAAATATGTTTTACTGTGAAACAAACAAGAAATAAGAAAACTTATTAAGAAAAAAAAGAAAGAAAAAAAAGAAAACTTGAGTGTGCATAACTATTCACCTCCCCAAAGTCAATACTTTGTAGATCCACCTTTCACAGCAATTACAGCTGCAGTCTCTTGGGGTATGTCTCTATAAGCTTGGCACATCTAGCAAATGGGATATTTGCCCATTCATCAAGGCAAAACTGCTCCAGCTCCTTCAAGTTGGATGGGTTCCACTGGTGTACAGCAATCTTTAAGTCATACCACAGATTCTCAATTGGATTGAGGTCTGGGCTTTGACTAGGCCATTCCAAGACATTTAAACGTTTCCCCTTAAACCACTCAAGTGTTGCTTTAGCAGTATGCTTAAGATCATTGTCCTGCTGGAAGGTGAACCTCCGTCCCAGTCTCAAATCTCTGGAAGACTGAAACAGGTTTCCCTCAAAAATTCCCCTGTATTCATGGCACCACCATGCTTCACTGTGGGATGGTGTTCTCGGGGTGATGAGAGATGTTGGGTTTGCGCCAGACATAGCGTTTTCCTTGATGGCCAGAAACCTCAATTTTAGTCTCATCTGACCAGAGTACCTTTTTCCATATGTTTGGGAAGTCTCCCACATGCCTTTTGGCCAACACCAAACGTGTTTGCTTAATTTTTTCTTTAAGCAATGTCTTTTTTTCTGGCCACTCTTCCGTAAAGCCCAGCTCTGTGGAGCGTACGGCTTAATGTGGTCCTATGGAAAGATACTCCAATCTCCGCCGTGGAGCTTTGCAGCTCCTTCAGGGTTATCTTGGGTCTCTTTGTTGCCTCTCTGATTAATGCCCTCCTTGCCTGGTCCGTGAGTTTTGGTGGGCGGACCTCTCTTGGCAGGTTTGTTGTGATGCCATATTCTTTCCATTTTTAATAATGGATTTAATGGTGCTCCGTGGGATGTTCAAAGTTTCGGATATTTTTTTATAACCCAACCCTGATCTGCACTTCTCCACAACTTTGTCCCTGACCTGTTTGGAGAGCTCCTTGGTCTTCATGGTGCCGCTTGCTTGGTGGTGCCCCTTGCTTAGTGGTGTTGCAGACTCTGGGGCATTTCAGAACAGGTGTATATATACTGTGATCATGTGACAGATCATGTGACACTTAGATTGGACTTTATTTAACTAATAATGTGACTTCTGAAGGTAATTGGTTGCACCAGATCTTATTTAGGGGCTTCATAGCAAAGGGGGGGAATACATATGCACGCACCACTTTTCAGGTTTTTATTTTTGTTGTTATTTTTTTCATTTCACTTCACCAACTTGGACTATTTTGTGTATGTCCATTACATGAAATCCAAATCCATTTAAATGACAGTTTGTAATGCAACAAGATATGAAATGGGGATGAATAATTTTGCAAGGCACTGTATGTAGAGCAATGTATATACAGTATTATATATGGTTTATATATGTTTATACATTTTATATACGTCATTTGTGTAAAGTGATGGCTTCCTATACAGCAGGGGACGCTGGACTCAGACAGAGATCCCCTACCCTCCCCAGGGCTCCTTAGCCCCCCTCCCCAGTCAGCACAGAGACCCAGCTGCTAATGCTATCTAATCACTCTGGTTAGCGCCCTGGGCTAACAACACACCCACTGGGAGGGGAACACAGACACTTCTCTTCCTATTCCTGTCAGTCTTAGGGGCCCTGCCTGTCTGTATTCTTGTCTATCTTAGGGGCTCTGTCTGTCTGTCTGTCTGTCTGTCTGTCTGTCTGTCTGTCTGTCTGTCTGCCTGCATTAAAAAAAAATGTTAAAACCAAATATACTGTATGATTCAATGCCAACTACTTCTCCCAGTCCTGGTAAAAAGCTAAAACCAGGTGGGAGATCACATTGATCTGCAGGCGGCTCTGATTATATTATCTGATTATCTAAGCTTGGTTTCCAACATCCTCAAGCCATTTCTATGCTTAATTTACTATACAGAGGACTGTGGAAGTGGAGTTTGTGGCCTGTGCAAGGTTGCTGAGTTAGAGACGGGATACATCTCAAATGGCACCCTAGTCCCTATATAGTGCACTACTTTTGACCAAGGACCATAGGGCTCTGGCCAAAAGCAGTGCACACTATAAAGGGAATAGACTGCCATTTGGGACATAACTGAGTGTACAAAACATTGCAATGTTTCCCACAGTGTGAAGTTGGCTGGATGTCCTGGATGGGTGGTGGACCATTCTTGATACACATAGGACACTGTTGAGCTTGAAAACCCCAGCAGCATTGCAGTTCTCTGGCACCTCCTACCATACCCTGTTCAAAGGAACTTAAATCTTTTGTCTTGCCCATTCACCCTCTGAATGGCACACATAAACAATCCATGTCTCAATTGTCTCAAAGCTTAAAATATCTCTTTAACCTGTCTCCTCCCCTTCATCTACACTGATTGAAGTGGATTTAACAAGTGACATCAAAAAGGGATCATAGCTTTCACCTGGTCAGTCTGTCATGAAAAGAGCAGGTGTTCCTAATGTTTTGTCCAGAGTGTATATACACACAACCTAAGTAGATGTGTCACTTTGGAAGTGATCTATCCACATATCTTTAGGTGGGTTACAAGCAATTAAACACATTTCCTGTAAATCAAGATATTAAGTTTGTTCCATAACATGAAGTAATGACTGCACTTTCTTTACATAAGACTTTCATATTAACTGGTTACAAAATTGTAACCAAATGGTGACTATCCCAACAATGTAAACCTTCCCAGGTTATTTAGTATCACAGTACTTACGCGGACATTTACATTACATTTACATTTAAGTCATTCATTTAAGATTCAGTGCTGGCAGGGAACATATAATCATACAAAACAAAAAAATACAGAACAAATTGCCTGGAATGACATTCACTGTCACTGGTGGCCAAAACGAACAAACAATAGGCCACCCCTCCAACTATTCTTAGAGAGATTACGTTCATCTGTCAAATTCATTATTTGATTCTAGACAAATTTTATCGAAAATATGTTAAACAAACCAAAGTGTAGTTTTAGATCATACCAATCAGAAAAATAACTTCAACTGAACAACAATGCCGTTCCACTTGTTATAAGGTATCTGTCTGCCCGCTTGCCCTTGTGGTCCTGTATGGTTCAGTTGATATCGCATGGCATTAGTAATGTCAGGATTGTGGGTTCAATTCCCCGGGCCACCCGTATGTAAAATTTATGCACACACGACTGTAAATCACTTTGGATTAAAGCGTCTGCTAAATGGCATATATATAGTGTGTGTCTGCCTTTCTGTCTGTCTGTCTCCTCAGGGGGCCTCTGTCATCGTCTGCCATCGACATTGCAGATAGAGTCATGCTATCTGAGGTAAAACAACAGGCCTCCTTTAGATTAAGCCCTCGTTTAGTGTCTCAGGGACCCAGCAAGCTGTTCAAGACTACTCCAATACACAGAACAAACTGGGTATCATCCCACACCGCCTCATTAAATGCTGTTACGCTGATAAACTGTGTCTGTGGCTTAGATCAGTATGTGTGTCTGGATGCCCGTCTATGTGTCTGTGTGTGTAAACTATAACTCAGTGGAGACGGCAGGCGGATTTGGCTGCACTGTTGCTAAGAGACACCCTCCCCTGGAAGAACGAAGGGCAAAAGTACAGATGATGAAGACACACACTCGCTGGTGGTATCAGTCTTTCCACATCTCCATCCTTATCCTCCAAACATACATATACATATACACACACACACACACACGCACACGCACACGCTCACACACACATAGGTAACCACAATATGACTGCTAATTATTAGGAGGCATGTATACTAATGACCATGGTGGATGGAGGGTGGATACTTGCTGAGTAAGAGCAGTATGTGTTTTACCCCCAGCCTTGTGACGCAAAGCCTAGGGCCATAGAGGATATAAATAGAACTTAGGACAGACAAACAGCAGAAACATAAACACACTGGCAAAAGAGCCTTTCTCAATCTAGGACAGAGAAAAAAGACAAATGTCTGTGTCCTATGACAACAGACAAAAGAGTAATCTTCTCTTCAGTCCTCCTCCATCCCTCACCCGAACTGACATTGACCTGACAACAGCACCAATAGAGGATGAGATCAGAAAGAATAGGCTGGTGTTTGAGTTCCAGATCAGCTGGAGCTTTTAGCCAACTCTCCGAACGTTTGTCATTGAATAATAGTCTGGCAACCAGGTCATATTGGGATGGGTTGTGAGGTTGCCAGGTTGGATTCGGCTTATTGTAGCTCAACACCACAGAGCCTATTAAGGTTGGCAATGAAGGCCATGTTGGCCATAATCACCCCATCCATATGCACAGACCTCTCTCAGCCACAAGATCAAAGATCAAGATCAAAAGGGAAGGTGATGTGTGTTGTGGAAATGAGCATTTGGCCGAGTGAGTGCTCTTCTCTTCAGAGAAATATGGGAAACATCACATCAAGAGGACACCACCCTGAATATGAGATTATTGATGATTGGTGATGGTTAAAAAAAAATATCCATCGTATTCGCTGACATTGATGATATTGTATATTTTCGGGTTCTTCGAAACCAGCATTAATAACATAACAATTCTTCTAAATCTGAATGTTTATGCTTTCCTTGATCTATGAACTTGTACTCAAGTGTGAAAAATCCTTGAAATATCTTCTTGACTATCCTTCCACTAGTAGATATAGGCCTTTTATGTTTATTATTCAAGGTGCATATTGGACCCTATTCCAGCTAAACTACTGAAAGAGCTGCTTCCTGCGCTTGGCCCTCCTATGTTGAACATAATAAACGGCTCTCTATCCACCGCATGTGTACCAAACTCACTAAAAGTGGCAGTAATAAAGCCTCTCTTGAAAAAGCCAAACCTTGACCCAGAAAATATAAAAAACTATATTGAATCTTCCATTCCTCTCAAACATTTTTGAAAAGGCTGTTGCGCAGCAACTCACTGCCTTCCTGAAGACAAACAATGTACACGAAATGCTTCAGTCTGGTTTTAGACCCCATCATAGCACTGAGACTGCACTTGTGAAGGTGGTAAATGACCTTTTAATTGTATCAGACCGAGGCTCTGCATCTGTCCTCGTGCTCCTAGACCTTAGTGCTGCTTTTGATACCATCGATCACCACATTCTTTTGGAGAGATTGGAAACCCAAATTGGTCTACACGGACAAGTTCTGGCCTGGTTTAGATCTTATCTGTCGGAAAGATATCAGTTTGTCTCTGTGAATGGTTTGTCCTCTGACAAATCAACTGTAAATTTCGGTGTTCCTCAAGGTTCCTTTTTAGGACCACTATTGTTTTCACTATATATTTTACTTCTTGGGGATGTCATTCGAAAACATAATGTTAACTTTCACTGCTATGCGGATGACACACAGCTGTACATTTCAATTAAACATGGTGAATCCCCAAAATTGCCCTCGCTAGAAGCCTGTGTTTCAGACATAAGGAAGTGGATGGCTGCAAACTTTCTACTTTTAAACTCGGACAAAACAGAGATGCTTGTTCTAGGTCCCAAGAAACAAAGAGATCTTCTGTTGAATCTGAAAATTAATCTTAATGGTTGTACAGTCGTCTCAAATAAAACTGTGAAGGACCTCGGTGTTACTCTGGACCCTGATTTGATCATATTACTCCAGTGGTAGCCTCCCTACACTGGCTTCATGTCAAGGCAAGGGCTGATTTCAAGGTTTTACTGCTAACCTACAAAGCATTACATGGGCTTGCTCCTACCTATTTCTCTGATTTTGTCTTGCCGTACATACCTACACGTACGCTATGGTCTCAAGACGCAGGCCTCCTAATTGTCCCTAGAATTTCTAAGCAAACAGCTGGAGGCAGGGCTTTCTCCTATAGAGCTCAATTTTTATGGAATGGTCTGCCTACCCATGTGAGAGACGTAGACTCGATCTCAACCTTTAAGTCTTTACTGAAGACTCATCTCTTCAGTGGGTCATATGATTGAGTGTAGTCTGGCCCAGGAGTGTGAAGGTGAACGGAAAGGCTCTGTATATAAATATATTTGATTTGATTTGATTCTGTTCTGCCCATACGCTAGGCTACCAGGATGTATATAGAAAATGACACTAAAATATGAGCTTCTACATGCCAAACTAAACCAACCCGGTTGAGTGAAAAAAAGAGGGGATACAATACTTCAGAGTGAGATACAACTCAGATAAAGAAGGCAAGAGGGAGAAATGCAAGGAAGAAAACTTAAAGAACGAGACAACGAGAGTAGAATACCCAAGGGGTGCTGTAGTCTAGAATAGTCCATGTTGCTGTTCTATTTCTTGTAAGACAAATGGGTGAGTGACAGGGTGAGATGGTCTGCAGTGCTGCAGGGCTGCAGAATGAGATGTTTCAGTCCAGAACTGTCAGTCTGCCTTACAGACAGTAGGACTTATGCTCCCTGCTGCTAATGTTAAGGTGGGATACTACGACTATATACATCAACCTTACCTAACACACTGAACCCACTGCAATTTTCATACCGCCTAAAAAGTTCAACGGAAAACACAATCGCAATTTCGCTGCACTCTGCCCCATCCTAGACAAGAGGAATACCATCATTATGCTCAGTGCCCTGGGTCTGAACCCCTCCCTCAATAACGAGATCCTGGACTTCCTGACGGGCAGACCCCAAGTGGTGAGGGGCCCCCCACAGATGCATGCTCAGCCCCCTAAAGTGTATGCATGCTTCCCACCCGAAACAGTTTGGAAGAGTTTGTGCATATATTATGACGACATTGTGTGACGTTTTTGTTTGTTTTGGACTTCGGTAAGGGTTTCGGGCATACACATTGTTTTCTACAGGCCAGCTGAAGTCAATAGCTGAAGTCAGCAGCCAAAGTCTACGCCCTTTCGTCAGTGATTGATCAATAGTAGAGATTATTCAAGAAAGTCTTTGTTGTGATTCAATGAGAGATGATGCACATTTTTTTATTGAGAAATACTGCACCAAACACCTTAGTTAGATCTAAAATTGTGTGACTAAGTTCTCCTTGGCAAAAACGTCAAAATGAATGACAAATTTCTTGAATTATCTTAGATTCATTCTGACTATTGTGAGGAAGTGTATACTGGCTATGGCGTCTCAGAATGGACAAAGAGTACTACTTGTTCGGTTTGCTTAACCGACTTCGGCTAGGTGCCAGCCGAACTGACACCTTTAGAGACTGTTTGCACTCTCCACACATCCAACCTTTACACACAAGCACAAGCACAAGCACACACACACACAACCACAAATAAACACACACACAAGCACACACACATACACGCACCAGACAACATCAAATAAACACACACACACATGCACTCACACAGACACACACACAGACCAGACAACCACAAATAAACACACACGCATGCACTCACACAGACCAGACAACCACAAATAAACACACACACATGCACTCACACAGAAACACACACACACACATACAAACCACAGTTGACCAGCAGGGGGAGAGAGTGAGCATGACCATCTCCTGTTCAACCTGCTGATTCTCTCTCAGACTGGAAGCAGTCTTATCAGCAATGGAATAAAACAACATTAATTCTAATCCAAACATTATGATCTGATGGTAAAGACCACCGTAAACTCCCTGTGCCACAGTCTCTCTATGGTATTGTAATGATCATGTAAATACTGTAATGAGTACTCAATCTGCAGTGTTGGGATAAAAAGCTGTGTGGGTATTACCATATTCCTTGTGGCCTCTATCTTTCTGCTCCCCTAACAAGCAGGGGATATGAAAGCAGCTCAGACTGAGACTAAAGGGCTGTGTGGCGTTGTGCCTTGAGCTAGCCTTAACTGGATGGCACTGAAATGCTGGAACAAAAGCTGTAGCTCTGTAGCAACCCAGAGACTCTGAGAGACACAAGCAGATCACCACCACCACTCACCACGGGCCAGTCCCTTCTCCTAGCATACCACATGTTAGTATTCTGCAGGGCCCTGGCCTGTGCATAGCAGAGGGTACCTGGTGGTGAGGGGGGCTGAGGAGCAGCAAGGAGACATTATGGGTGCTGGGAGGGGTTGAGGGAGTGCTAAAAAAAAGGTGCCATCTAGAACCTAAAAGGGTTCTTCGGCTGTCCCCATAGGAAAAGCCTTTGAAGAGCCCTTTTGGGTTCCATGTAGAACCCTTTTGGTTCCAGGTAGAACCCTTTTTTGTTTTCATGCAAAACCCTTTCCACAGAGGAAAGGAACCAAAAAAGGTTTCTCCTATTGGGACAGCCGAAGATCCCTTTTGGAACTATTTTTTTCTACCTCGAGATTCAGAAAAATATTTTTCCTTTAAAGCTGTGATGCGCAGCTCCCTTAACTAGTGGTTCTGAATACATAGAGCCACCTGCCACTTGAAACAGTTCAAACAGTTTCCATTCCATTCCACCACAATGAAAACCCATTATGCTAAACCTCCACACAATCTCCAGAAAAGTGCAGAGCTCAAACGAAATCTTCGCTAGGAATCATTGGAAGTGAGTGACCTCATAGAGAGGTATACTTTGTAATGGTAAACACAAAATGCTAGAGAAATGAGATTAAGTGAACCCAGCTCAACAATCCACTATTCACCATCTCATAATGCTGAAAGGCTGAACAATCCAATAAGAGCTCATTGTGGGCTTGTCTTTAAGGGGTGATACACTCTACAGACTCCCTGACACTGACACACATACTTAGTGCAGAGCACATCTATCAGACTAGAATGGGTAGATGTTCAGGTAAACAAACATTCACACTATATGGCAGTCCTGAACAGTACTATAATGACTTGGATATCTTCTTTTCACAGCTCCCATCTGAACCAGCTCAGGATGAGACATGATGGTTAACTGACTCTAACACTATCGAACAATGGCACACCCTCAGAGGTCAAATCTCACTTTCTTCTCCTCCTACTCTCCAGCACAGAAAACATTTAGTCTCCTAAACTCTTGAGCTCATTAGACAAATGATTCCTTTAGGATAGGATGTTTGACTGATTCCCTCACAGTTCATACTGTCAGTTGCTTTCTCGTTCTCTCTCTCTCTCCATCTCCCATCCGTCTTTCTCCATCTCCCCCTCTCTCTTTTTCTCTCTCAATCGATCTCTCTCTTTCCATCTCACATTTTCAACTCTCCATCTCCCGTCTCTCTCTCTCTCTCTCTCTCTCTCTCTCTCTCTCCCTCTCCCTCCACTTCCGAGCTCCATCTGTGGTGCGAGTGTGACGCACGGAGGAAGGATGCAAACAGCCAGTGTGTCCCGCTGTCCGTCCGACAAAACAGGTCATTTACCAAATCCCTATTGACTGCTGCTCCAGTTGCCATGGAGAAAGGGGGGGGGGGATGGGGAGAGAAGAATCAGTTACTCCCCAAAGTGTTTCTCTCATAGGCTGGCAGTGGCAGACCTGTGGTGCTGAGGAGCGGAGTGGTTGCGACAGTACCAAACTACCGCTGCTGCCCTCACCATTTCTATTCCAGGAGAAGGAAACAAGGCCAGCCAAGGAGACATTGATAAGGTCCCTGGCTGAATGTCCAATTAAGAAGGCCGCTGCTGTTCTGTCACTGCTGGTGGTGGTGCAAAGTCTATCCTGAATGTAGTAGAAGTCATTTGGAATCAGGCCTGAGACCCCAAATGTCATCCTCGGACCTTGAAGACGTCCTCTCTGCGTAATAGTTAAGACATTGGGTTGGAAAATGGGAAACCTGGGTTCCATCCCCATTGGTTCAATTTACACAGCCAGTCAGACAGCACACTCACCTCCACACACTTCTCCTTTTCTTCAGGTAGATTGGCCTGTGACCAGGCTCTGATTGTGGGAGTCCTACCTGCCACCTGTGGGTTTGTAGCTGTCAAAGTTCTCAGCAAAGAGTCACCTTGAAAGTTTGGTTATGAGATACAATGACGCTGGCTGCTGTTTGTGGATGCACTCTCTTACACCTGAATAAATCAGACAGGGGCCTTACAGACTGAATCCTATTGCTATCTACCTCATAATAACAAGCAGTATTCGCTACATGCAGTGAATAGTTGAGTCAACTCTGAATCCCCTTGAGGTATCCTACAAAGAACTGGGTTAGGTAAGATTGAAATGCGAAACACATTCTGCTATTGAGGTCATTATGACCAGTGGTATGTGAAGCAAGGACATTGGCATTTTCCTTAGGAAACATTCCCACCCATTCAGGTCATACAGTTAGACATGTTTCATCACACGCGTCAGTTATTCAAGCGCATCACCTCTATCACTGGTAAAGATGGTGAAGTTGTTTGAATAACTGGTAAAGTTATTTCTTGCTGATGTAAGGAATCATTAGAAATTGTCACAAAATTCAATGAGGGTCAAAACGCCATGGGTTCATAGAAATAGGTCATGATTAATGAATAAAAGCCATATCAATCGTAGGAGAGCACATTCATTGATAACAGCAGCACACCACCCTGCATACCACTGCTGGCTTGCTTCTAAAGCTAAGCAGGGTTGGTCCTGGTCAGTTCCTGGATATGAGACCAGATGCTGCTGGAAGTGGTGTTGGAGGGCCAGTAGGAGGCACTCTTTCCTCTGGTCTAAAAAAAAATCTTATATATATCCCAATGCCCCAGGGCAGTGATTGAGGACACTGCCCTGTGTAGGGTGCTGTCTTTCAGATGGGATGTTAAACAGGTGTCCTGACTCTCTGAGGTCATTAAAGATCCCATGGCACTTATTGTATGAGTAGGAGTGTTAACCCCGGTGTCCTGGCTAAATTCCCAATCTGGCCCTCAAACCATCACGGTCACCTAATAATCCCCAGTTTACAATTGGCTCATTCATCCCCCTCCTCTCCCCTGTCACTATTCCCCAGTTCGTTGCTGCAAATGAGAACGTGTTCTCAGTCAATTTACCTGGTAAAATAATGGATAAATAAAAAAGAACAGTTCTCTATAATAGAATCAATGGCCCGATTAATGCCAATAGTTGTAGGTAAGTTCTACTCCGCTCACAACAGTGCTTATTCACGGTAGCCACACACATGTTTGTTTTCCTATCCTTGTGGGGACCAAACGATTGATTCCCATTCAAAATCCTATTTTCCTAACCCTTAAAATAACCTTAACCCTAACCCTAAACTTAACCCCTAAATCTAACATAGCCTTTCTCCTTGTGTGTAACAGTGAAATGTCCCCACTTGTCCGAATTGTCCTTGTTTTACTATCCTTATGATGACTTTTGGTCCCCACAAGGTTAGTAAAGCCCCCCCACAAAAAAAAATAACATTGTATTTCAATGTATTTCACACAGTTCTCACATAACTGCTGTACTGCTGGTATCCATCTCTTTTTCCTAAACATCATCACAGTACTGCTGTACTGATCCATCTCTTTTTCCTATCATACGCACTCCCGTCTCCTACTTCGCTACTCCTCTCTACTCCTGTTGCCACAGCAACACAGCACTCCTCTTCAAGTCTCGCTCACATCACATGCTCCCATTAAAAACCATCTCCAAGGGAGAAGAGAGAAAGAGAGGTGCACATTATGTTATACCGGTATCAACACATTCTAAATGTAATAGAACCAAGCAGGATAATAGCAGACAGACAGACAGACAGACACAGGCAGGTGGGTCAGGCTCACCTCACAGTTGCGTCCGGTGAAGCCGGAGGTGCAGGTGCAGCTGTAAGCCCAGGTGTTGGGCAGAGTGTCCTCTGTCTCCGGGTCGGAGGGCTGGGCCGAGCAGGCGCCTCCGTTGAGACAGGGCCGTCCCTCGCAGGGGTCAGGCAGGGGAGTGGCCTGGGTGGGGTCAGCCTCAACCGGGGCAGCAGCCTCCGGAGCAGGGGGCTCCAGATCAAGGGGGGAGGAGAGACCCCCACCCCCGGCACTCAGCAGAAGCAGGAGGAGGTACAGGGGGCGCTGCGTGGGCACAGGCATCCTCATCTTCTCTTATGTATGTTTATCCCTTATTTGTCTCTTGCTCTCTGTTCCTCTTAGCTCTGGCTTAGTGAGTAAGCTGCTGGTCGCTCTGCTATCTTGGTGTGTTGATGAGGGAGCTGAATGGAGAGTGTGTGAATGTAAGAAGCAGGCTGGTAGGGATGCTGTAGACTGGCTGTGTGCACTGCTACTGAGCGAGAGAGCTGACTGGCTGATGAGGAGACTGAGGAAGGGGGCTAGCTACCGCCCCAGCTCTGATTCATAGTGACGACAGGTGATGACACACTATGTCTCTCTCTCTCTCTCTCTCTCTCTCTCTCTCTCTCTCTCTCTCTCTCCCTCTCTCCCTCTCCCTCCCTCCCTCACACATACAAACACACAGAGCAGCGCACATATATGCACATAAAGTCTACACTTGTTGTATTCGGCGCATGTGGCAAATAAAGTTTGATTGGACCTCCTTGGAGCTGGAGGGGGGGCTATTCCACATCATATTCATAGAAAACAGATGGCCATTTCTGCTAGTTTTACCACAGAGTTTCAGCTAAGTAAAGCTGGTCACAATTCACATTTGGAATGATGCAGAGTATTTGCTGCACTACATAAGAGACATTCCACAGTGGAACTGGGAACAGATCTCCATCTGCTACACTGGAATCAGAGCAATAATCCAACTGACAAGCTCTTTGAAAACCAAAACTTAAGAAGAACAAATCTTGGTACAATGACTCAATAATCCATGCATTCTGGAAATGCTATTAAGTCCAAAACTTATGGGCGGAGATAGAAACTTGGCTGTCAGAAGTATTACAATGAAAATGTACTTCTAATCCATCTGTTTGCATATTTCAAGACATGTCATATGAGGGTGCAGTGAGATACCCGATGGTTTGGACGATACTCTTCCTGTCAATTACCTTGAAAAAACGTATACTTAAAAACTTGAAATCAACCAATCCTCGTTAAGACAATGGAAAAATCATATGCTTCAATATCTAAATATTGAAAGACCGTGGGCGATGGAGATGAACGCAATTGAGGACGTGGTGGAGAGTAGCGCAGGCACTGGAGATAGGGGTGATAGTAGGTGGGTCTGGGCAGGTGTGAAGCTGTTGATGTTTGTGTTCGTCTGTATGTTGTCTTTTGTACGTGTATGTTTTGTACAATCGTGGCAAAAAGTTTTGAGAATGACACAAATATTCATTTTCACAAAGTCTGCTGCCTCAGTTTGTATGATTTACATATACTCCAGAATGTTACGAAGAGTGATCAAATTAATTGCCATGCAAATTAACTGAATCCCCAAAAAACATTTCCACTGCATTTCAGCACTGCCACAAAAGGACCAGCTGACATCATGTCAATGATTCTCTTGTTAACACAGGTGTGAGTATTGACAAGGACAAGGCTGGAGATCACTCTGTCATGTTGATTGAGTTCGAATAAAAGACTGGAAGCTTCAAAAGGAGGGTGGTGCTTGGAATCATTGTTCTTCCTCTGTCAACCATGGTTACCTGCAAGGAAACTCGTGCCGTCATCATTGCTTTGCACAAAAAGGGCTTCACAGGCAAGGATATAGCTGCCAGGAAGATTGCACCTAAATCAACCATTTATCGGATCATCAAGAACTTCAAGGAGAGCGGTTCAATTGTTGTGAAGAAGGCTTCAGGGCGCCCAAGAATGTCCAGCAAGCGCCAGGACCGTCTCCTAAAGTTAATTCAGCTGCGGGATAGGGGCACCACCAGTACAGAGCTTGCTCAGGATTGGCAGCAGGCAGGTGTGAGCGCATCTGCATGCACAGTGAGGCGAAGGCTTTTGGAGGATGGCCTGGTGTCAAGAACGGCAGCAAAGAAGCCACTTCTCTCCAGGAAATACATCAGGGACAGACTGATATTCTGCAAAAGGTACAGGGATTGGACTGCTGAGGACTGGGGTAAAGTCATTTTCTCTGATGAATCCTCTTTCCGATTGTTTGGGGCATCCGGAAAAAAGCTTGTCCGGAGAAGACAAGGTGAGCACTACCATCAGTCCTGTGTCATGCCAACAGTAATGCATCCTGAGACCATTCATGTGTGGGGTTGCTTCTCAGCCAAGGGAGTGGGCTCACTCAGAACACAGCCATGAATAAAGAATGGTACCAACACATCCTCCGAGAGCAACTTCTCCTAACCATCCAGGAGCAGTTTGGTGACGAACAATGCCTTTTCCAGCATGATGGAGCACCTTGCCATAAGACAAAAATGATAACTAAGTGGCTCGGGGAACAAAACATAGATATTTTGGGTCCATGGCTAGGAAACTCCCCAGACCTTAATCTCATTGAAAACGTGTGGTCAATCCTCAAGAGGCGGGTGGACAAACTAAAAACCCACAAATTCTGTCAAACTCCAAGCATTGATTATGCAAGAATGGGCTGCCATCAGTCAGGATGTGGCCCAGAAGTTAATTGACAGCATGCCAGGGTGGATTGCAGAGGTCTTGAAAGAGAAGGGTCAACACTGCAAATATTGACTCTTTGCATCAACTTCATGTAATTGTCAATAAAAGCCTTTGACACTTATGAAGTGCTTGTAATTATACTTCAGTATTCCATAGTAGCATCTGGCAAAAATATCTGAAGACACTGACACAGCAAACTTTGTGGAAATTAATATTTGTGTCATTCTCAAAACATTTGGCCACGACTGTATTGTTTGAAAAATTAATTTTAAATCGTACAAAAAAAGGAATCAGAGCAATAATCTAAACTATACACCCTCTCTTCAAATACTCTAAATTACTAAGCAACCAGTTTCCATGGCGATCCCGAGGGGACCTGTACACTTGACAGGCATTATAGCTGTAATGTCAGCGACTCTTCTTGTTTCTCTCCATCACCTTCAGAGGTGAGCCCAGAGGTCAGTTCATTCTCCACCCAACCATGAACTGCCTCTGATGTGAATTACCTCTCACCCTGCTTACACCAAACTCTGCCTATGAATGGTTCTAAAGACCTTCAAGGTGAAATAAAACCTTAGCAAGTTGCAAGAATCTAATTAAACAACTTTGCATGATAAATATAAAAGAACGGTCTCTTAATGATCTTCAAATATCTTGATGAAATACCATTCTCTCAATCAGGATCTTATAACATCAGAACTGTAAAAGCTCAGGATTTTTAGATTATGTCCCAAATGGTACCCTACTACTACCTACACTACCGTTCAAAAGTTTGGGGTCAGTTAGAAATGTCCTTGTTTTTGAAAGATTTTTTTTTTTTTGTCCATTAAAATAAAATAAAATAGATCAGAAATACACTGTAGACATTGTTAATGTCTATTGTAGCTGGAAATGGCAGATTTTTTAATGGAATATCTACATAGGCCCATTATCAGCAACCATCACTCCACAGCATCCCGGTATCCTCTTCACTGTGACCATGCGGTGTGGTCGATATAACGCACGGTGGTCGTGAAAAGCACGTCAGCCCTCCGCTGAGTCCCAACTCTCTATTTCCATGAGTCTTCGCACAGGCCAGTAAATCTGTCAGCTCAACCACTTTATTCATCTCACAGAGAGAGCAAGGTACTGTAGCCAACTTATCTGCTTGCATGCTTTAAAAAAATAAAAGGTAGAGAAGGTTATGGAGTTACTGGTTCGGGCAGTATTGTATGTAGCCATACATGACTCAATATAACTGGGATTCTGACCCGTCATGGTGGTGCAATCCCTTCACTGACAAAGCCCTATTAATAAGCTATCTAATGAGAATTTATTGGCACATTAGACTTTCAATGGTGCCCCAAGACAGACTAAATGTAAGTCTGATTTAAGTCGTGAATAATTCCCTTTGTAGTTGACTGCAAAGGACACTTGGACTGTAGAGAAGAAACAAAAAATTATTCAGTGGGATCCATTTATTGGCCATTTAGTGATATCACTTGGCAAATACATTTCTAACTCAATTCCATTATGCAGAACTTAAGGCAGCATTGAGTGTGTGCTACAGGTGAAACTGTAGCACAGCAGTGGACCCTATGCTTATTTGCTGTATCTCCAAAGCCTCACTACCCACTTCCTCAAATCTTACAATAAAAAGATTGCAGTTTTGAAACTGCAGTAAAAGTGTAGTAACTGCAGTCTGTGGTATTCTGGACACAGTAATTGCAGAATTACTAGTTATACTGCACTAGAACTGCTAAATTACTGCAGTAAATTTTGTACAGTATTTGCAGCATATTGCAGTTATACTGCACTTGACCTATTTATTCAACAGTGTACTGCAGTTCCACGGCACTCTGAATGCAATCTTTGTTTCGTAAGGGAAGAGGTTAGACTCACCCTGCTGGGGTAGGAAAGGAAAACAAATTCCTCTGGAGGTGACATTCAAGATACCTCTCCGCCTGTCCCCTAGCCATCTCCCTGGCTGTGACCCTACTGAGGTCACGGCCTACTCTGAGGGTCTCAGGAAGAGTAGGGATATGCAAAAAAAACATTTCCAGTTCACACATGTATTAATACACACTTGTACATGTGTAAAAAAAAAAAAAAAAAAGATAAAAAAAGACAAGCACCAAATTATACTGTATATCTCAGTTGTTATGTCCAATTCCATGTCCCTCAGAACATTAATGGTTCTAAAAAAAATAAGTGAAGTTACCTATAATGAGGACAATTCAAAAACGTACATTTTACAATGCAAGTTAATATATACACACACACACTCAGTTCATACGCAAGACCTTTGTCCACCATTCACTGAAACATCAACACTTCAAGTGCTCCTCTTAATAAACCATGACAGAATTGGGTAGGGTCAGTGGTAATCAACTGTTAATATAAATGAGGTATGTTTTAAATCAAGCAAATCCTACCCCCATTGATCACCTCCAAGACTATCTCAGTCAGATCCACAGAATGAAGGATGAAAGGAAGAACAGGAGGATGGATTAAATAAAGAGAACACAGATGAGTCAAACAGTTACTTTATTTTATGTTCAGGTAAAAACATTAACCTGATGCAGTAAATTATTGCAGATCTTAGAAACCAGCACATGAACGATTGGGCCAGGAGAGAATTGAGTGGGGCCCTCCCCTGGCCACAGACTGCAGGTGCACAACAAGGTTTGTTCCAAGCCAGCAGC
Source organism: Oncorhynchus nerka (assembly GCF_034236695.1). Classification (NCBI taxonomy): domain Eukaryota; kingdom Metazoa; phylum Chordata; class Actinopteri; order Salmoniformes; family Salmonidae; genus Oncorhynchus; species Oncorhynchus nerka. Next base: position 43,012,833 of record NC_088406.1, read on the forward strand.
CAAAAAAAAGACAGCAAGAAGAAACTGAAAATTAAAAAAAGGTGAAGCAGACATCCCCACCTCAAACCGGGCATGAAACTGCATATAAACTCTTATTCCATAAATGAACTTGAAATGCTATCTGGCCGTGAAACGATAAAATGAGTCCAGCCAAATGGGTGCGCTCAGCTACAATAGGGATTGGGGGGGGCTCAGAGCTTGGCCTAAGCCAGTCAGTCTGTCAGAGCGCACTCCCTCAGCGTCCATCTGAGACACTACTACTCTATCAAAGTGAGAGCATAAAGTAAGTTAACTTATTCAACACACTGGATAACTCTTATCATGTTTGAGCTGAAGCTCTTTGTAATTATAGACCAGAACACAATTTCAACTTGGGAAAAAAAATATATATATAAAAAAAAAAGAAGCTGTCATCCCTACCCGCAGTCAACCAACTCCAACTCTCATTTCCAAAAAATGTATACGCAAACACACACAAAAGGAGGGGAAGCAGAACCATAATGCAACACACAAACTGGGGCCGGGCCGTATAATACAGGAGAACAGAATGGAAAACAGACAAACTGAAGGGGAAAGGAGACATGAGAACAAAGAGCTATTCTATCAAATGTGTAGAATGAGCAGTCTGGAATTTTTTTCTGTACAAATTATCTTTGGAGCTAAAGTGAACCTAGCTTGCTCTATGGACCTCCACCACAGACATTCACCACTGAGGAAACATCCCTTTAAATATCACACAGCAACGCATTTTAAAATGTAACTCAAGTTTTTTTTTTCCTTCAGTTTTTTTTAAACATTACTCAACTGATAATTTTTTTGTTTTGTTCTGTGAGTCATTTAACGCCTTTTTTGTAGGAGACAGGGGCAGCAAATATATAACTCAAGTCCTTCTTTAATTTCTGCAAGCTGTGTTCTCTAACAAGAAGGCTGTACACACTTGGCCTTGATGTAGGTGATTACAAAAAGAAAAACTAAAAATGAAGTCATGATTTCGTCAGTTTGCTGTAGAAGGCATTTTGAATAGGAGAGACTGTGGGATCAGGACAGGTGGAAGGACTGCTGGCCCTCACGGGCCGCAATCAACAGTTTCTTGCGCATTATCTCGATGCTGGAGTAGTCAGGCAGCTTCAGGTAGTTGACACAGGTCATAACCGACGGCAGGAAGTCGTCCGGGTTCTCCGTCGACTCAAATGTCTTCCGCACGATGGTCAACGGCGGGTTCAGACTACGGAAACCTAGAGAGAAGGAGGTGGCATGATCAGAATCAGCTCAAAACTGCCATGGCTGGATTTGTCTGTCGACATACTTTGTTGTCTTGTCCTATTCTCTGTACTTGAGGTCTGATATTTTCATGTGCATTTGTGGGTTTCCAGTTGAGTGAGCAGTGTCACATTCATTTGTTTACTAAGTGCATGAGGGTACGACATAACTACAGCATCAGTTAAAGTGCATTGCACATGTCACCCAAAGTGTGGGATTGTTCAATTCTCAAATCGGAGAATGGGACCACTCAACTTCGGAGCACAACAAATCTTCAAGTGTGTATGGTGAGTATGTATCCATGACCACTCACCTCCAACAGGCAGCCTTGGGCTTCCTGTTACAAATTGCAGGAAAAGTCTCTGCTGCTCTGCATCGAAACTGCTGAGCACGTCAAAAAGGAACCTCACAGCACGACTGTGGAGAAAAACAGATAAAACGTCAGACCATTGCACTCTGACAAGTCCTAAACATGACACTAAGTGTAGGTCTGGTCAGAGCTCTGGTCGGTGGAGTAACTCACCTGTCATGCGTGTAGCCGTGGTCGGGACGACAGCACTCCATCAGGGTCTTGACGTCCCAGGTCTCGGACTTGCTGCCACAAAGCAGCTGATCCAACTACAGGCGGAAGGAAGAGCACAGAGGGGATTGGCAACAAGACATCCTGAAGATGTCACCTAAATAAATGCCAAACACCTAAATAAATGCCTTTTGGGATTATTGAAAGCAGTACTCACCTCTTCAGGGTAGAAATACTGCAAGTGATGCAGGGGGAAGACTGACTCAAACCCTTCCCTGAAAGATTCAAACTGCCGGGACACACCTTCGTTCATCGTCCAGTAGACCACCAGCTGTGGAGAGAATGGGACCAACGGTCAGCTCCATAAGGAGGTGGACACTTTTGTGGAGAGTCTATGTAGGAGTGATGTATGTGTGTGTCTAAGGAAGTGTGTGTGCACGAGCTACCCACCCTGAGGTACTCCTCCAGATTGTAGATTGTAACAGGGATATCCTTGCCTCCCTTCTTCAGCTCGATGTTGGGGAAACCGGGGAGGGTAAAGTCCAGGCCCAGATCCTCCACAGAGCAGCCGTTCATGTTGAGACTCTCCAGCGCCTGCTGCAGGGTCTCCCTCGTCTAGGAGGAAACAGGCCTTTTATTAATATGGGGAACGTAACATGAAAAGCATCAATCTGATAGGGAGGGGCCATAACGGTTTTACACTCCACCAAGCACTCTCCTTAGCAAAACATCACTGACACTTGAGTACAGCTGCAAATTCTGACACATTAAATTTACGTGTGGACTGCAGAGCCCTTTGCGCAGTGCGTGGGGAGAGCCACTAAGCGGATGTCTATTGGAGTGTAAATCAAGCCTTACTAAAGCTACCACTATGAACCCCATCTCTGAGAAAGACCTCCATAAGAGTATCCAAGTTCTCATCACCAAAGACAAATTGTAATGACTGAGGTTAGCTGCATCTGGGGAGGTTTTGTATCGGGGACTGACTTGGGAGCGGTCCTGCTCCAGCCTCCTCTTCTGGCGGATGATGTCCTCCAGGTGCTGGATGGACTTGGCCACGCCCGGGTCGATGTTGATCAGGTCGTGGGAGCTGATGGAGGTCTCGTGCCGCAGCATCCACTTGTAGAAGGGCAGCCCCAGGGGCAGGTCCAGCTGGGAGGGAGACAGGTGTTAGATCAGCAGAGGGCTCCCTACTGAGAGGTTCAGGTAAGTGTACAATTCTGCTTGAAAGGTGTAGGAGGGCTGTAGAAGAGGGGAGTTAAAGTAGGAGCGCAGAAAAAATGTATATACAAATCACCCAAATACAAATCACCCTTATTCTGGCAAACAGGGCTTAAGGCAAGTAATGTAAGTGTAAAAACCCCTCCAAAACAACTAAAAGTGAAGGTCTAGAAGCATTAGCAGTGTAGACTACACAGAGACTGGTCCACTGGTCAGAGGTACAAAGTGTTACTATTTACCAGTCTGAAGTCCATTATAGCCTTGGCCATCAGCTTGCCCAGGAAGCGGAACTTCATCTTGATTTTGGCGATGTGTGCCGGTTTGGTTGTCCTGCCAAAGGGAACGGCAAACAGCCCTCTGGAGCTGAACATGTACTTGGTCCCTTCTTGGCTTCCTGGGAGAAGAGGAAATTTAGGGAGAGGAAGAGTTGCTCCAATGTGGGTCTCAAAGACAAGCTACTCAGCAATGATCCGTCCTCTTTAGGAGCCCATATCTCTGCATGTGAATTAACAGCTGCCACCCAGGCACATCTTGGAAAACTGTAGGAAAGCCTTTAAATCTAAAATAAATCCTATTTCTGTCCAAATTAAATTTGGTTGTTTGTTGCAGAAATCACTTTAAAATTATTTTAAGAGCTCCTATTTAGAGACAAATATATTCCCCAGAGGGTTGGAGTAGAAAGTTACCTTTTGGGTTGGACAGGGCGACCTCCTCACCCCTCCACAGCCCGAGGTCGGCCCTCTGCAGCTCCTGGGAGACCAGGGCGTAGAACTCCAGGGTGGGACCCAGCCCTGTGCCCACCTGACAGAAGGACAGAGACCGGGGGAGTAAGGGAGAGAGAGAAAGAAAGGCGGGAGAGCGATGGAGCTTCTATCTAGATAAGTCCAGGGTCATGTTCAAAATCTACCCCCCCAAACGACTCCAAGTTCTGTGGTACCTTATGAGAGGGACAAACTCTAAATGGAGGTGATTGAACAGTGCTCTGTAATGAGGGTGTGAATGCATGTACTGTACCTCGTTCTCATACTGGATCTCCAGCATGGCTCTGGAGCTGCCGAGGTCCTGCATCACTGACTCCGCCTGCTTCAGCAGCTCCTCACGGTTTATCGTTCGCTAGAGACAGGAGGAAGAGCAGAAATGAGGAGTTAGTGAAAAGACAAACAGGAGTCGGTAGAGTACAAAAAGCAGGCTGAATATTTTTAGTTGGTGATGCCCACTCCTCTTGGCTACACTTATTAAACCCATTCCAGAAAGGCATACATCGAGTCGATTAGGTGACATTACACCAAAATATTCAACACCTTTTTTCTGTCGAGGCGGGGTGCCACACGGCTGTCCTGGGAATCTGACTGGTTGATCTCAGGATTGGTGTCGAGGAGGCGCTGCATGGCCCGGTCGCGGTCAAAAGCAGTCACATAGAAGAGCATCTGCCGTGTGTCGAATGGGAAGAAGAAGGGACTGGGGAGAAGGGAGTAACAATGATAGTTGGTCAAAATGCAAAGCATCTATGTACTCACCGGACAGTTTATTAGGTACACCCATCTACACTGAACAAAAATATAAAACGCATCATGTTAAGTGCCGGTCCCACGTTTCAAGAAAAATTTCATTTTCACATCCCTGTTAGTGACATAATCCATCCATCTGACAGGTGTGACATATCAAGAAGCTGATTAGACAGCATGATCAGCACACAGGTGCACCTTGTGCTGGGGAAAATACAAGGCCACTCAAATGTGCAGTTGTCACAACACCAGATGTCAAGTTCTGAAGGAGCATTGACATGCTGACTGGAGGACTGTCCACCAGAGCTACATTTACATTTAAGTCATTTAGCAGACGCTCTTATCCAGAGCGACTTACAAATTGGTGCATTCACCTTATGACATCCAGTGGAACAGTAGTGCATCTAAATCTTTTAGGGGGGGGGGGGGGTGAGAGGGATTACTTTATCCTAACCTAGGTATTCCTTAAAGAGGTGGGGTTTCAGGTGTCTCCGGAAGGTGGTGATTGACTCCGCTGTCCTGGCGTCGTGAGGGAGTTTGTTCCACCATTGGGGGGCCAGAGCAGCGAACAGTTTTGACTGGGCTGAGCGGGAACTGTACTTCCTCAGTGGTAGGGAGGCGAGCAGGCCAGAGGTAGATGAACGCAGTGCCCTTGTTTGGGTGTAGGGCCTGATCAGAGCCTGGAGGTACTGAGGTGCCGTTCCCCTCACAGCTCCGTAGGCAAGCACCATGGTCTTGTAGCGGATGCGAGCTTCAACTGGAAGCCAGTGGAGAGAGCGGAGGAGCGGGGTGACGTGAGAGAACTTGGGAAGGTTGAACACCAGACTGGCTGCGGCGTTCTGGATGAGTTGTAGGGGTTTAATGGCACAGGCAGGGAGCCCAGCCAACAGCGAGTTGCAGTAATCCAGACGGGAGATGACAAGTGCCTGGATTAGGACCTGCGCCGCTTCCGGTGTGAGGCAGGGTCGTACTCTGCGGATGTTGTAGAGCATGAACCTACAGGAACGGGCCACCGCCTTGATGTTAGTTGAGAACGACAGGGTGTTGTCCAGGATCACGCCAAGGTTCTTAGCGCTCTAGGAGGAGGACAAAATGGAGTTGTCAACCGTGATGGCGAGATCATGGAACGGGCAGTCCTTCCCCGGGAGGAAGAGCAGCTCCGTCTTGCCGAGGTTCAGCTTGAGGTGGTGATCCGTTATCCACACTGATATGTCTGCCAGACATGCAGAGATGCGATTCGCCACCTGGTCATCAGAAGGGGGAAAGGAGAAGATTAATTGTGTGTCGTCTGCATAGCAATGATAGGAGAGACCATGTGAGGTTATGACAGAGCCAAGTGACTTGGTGTATAGCGAGAATAGGAGAGGGCCTAGAACAGAGCTCTGGGGGACACCAGTGGTGAGAGCACGTGGTGTGGAGACGGATTCTCGCCACGCCACCTGGTAGGAGCGACCTGTCAGGTAGGACGCAATCCAAGCGTGGGCCGTGCCGGAGATGCCCAACTCGGAGAGGGTGGAGAGGAGGATCTGATGGTTCACAGTATCGAAGGCAGCCGATAGGTCTAGAAGGATGAGAGCAGAGGAGAGAGAGTTAGCTTTAGCACTGCGGAGCGCCTCCGTGATACAGAGAAGAGCAGTCTCAGTTGAATGACTAGTCTTGAAACCTGACTGATTTGGATCAAGAAGGTTATTCTGAGAGAGATAGCGGGAGAGCTGGCCAAGGACGGCACGTTCAAGGGTTTTGGAGAGAAAAGAAAGAAGGGATACTGGTCTGTAGTTGTTGACATCGGAGGGATCGAGTGTAGGTTTTTTCAGAAGGGGTGCAACTCTCGCTCTCTTGAAGACGGAAGGGACGTAGCCAGCGGTCAGGGATGAGTTGATGAGCGATGTGAGGTAAGGGAGAAGGTCTCCGGAAATGGTCTGGAGAAGAGACGAGGGGATAGGGTCAAGCGGGCAGGTTGTTGGGCGGCCGGCCGTCACAAGACGCGAGATTTCATCTGGAGAGAGAGGGGAGAAAGAGGTCAGAGCACAGGGTAGGGCAGTGTGAGCAGAACCAGCGGTGTCGTTTGACTTAGAAAACGAGGATCGGATGTCGTCGACCTTCTTTTCAAAATGGTTGACGAAGTCATCTGCAGAGAGGGAGGAGGGGGGAGGAGGATTCAGGAGGGAGGAGAAGGTGGCAAAGAGCTTCCTAGGGTTAGAGGCAGATGCTTGGAATTTAGAGTGGTAGAAAGTGGCTTTAGCAGCAGAGAGAGAAGAGGAAAATGTAGAGAGGAGGGAGTGAAAGGATGCCAGGTCCGCAGGGAGGCGAGTTTTCCTCCATTTCCGCTCGGCTGCCCGGAGCCCTGTTCTGTGAGCTCGCAATGAGTCGTCGAGCCACGGAGCGGGAGGGGAGGACCGAGCCGGCCTGGAGGATAGGGGACATAGAGAGTCAAAGGATGCAGAAAGGGAGGAGAGGAGGGTTGAGGAGGCAGAATCAGGAGATAGGTTGGAGAAGGTTTGAGCAGAGGGAAGAGATGATAGGATGGAAGAGGAGAGAGTAGCGGGGAGAGAGAGCGAAGGTTGGGACGGCGCGATACCATCCGAGTAGGGGCAGTGTGGGAAGTGTTGGATGAGAGCGAGAGGGAAAAGGATACAAGGTAGTGGTCGGAGACTTGGAGGGGAGTTGCAATGAGGTTAGTGGAAGAACAGCATCTAGTAAAGATGAGGTCGAGCGTATTTCCTGCCTTGTGAGTAGGGGGGGAAGGTGAGAGGGTGAGGTCAAAAGAGGAGAGGAGTGGAAAGAAGGAGGCAGAGAGGAATGAGTCAAAGGTAGACGTGGGGAGGTTAAAGTCGCCCAGAACTGTGGTGAGCCGTCCTCAGGAAAGGAGCTTATCAAGGCATCAAGCTCATTGATGAACTCTCCGAGGGAACCTGGAGGGCGATAAATGATAAGGATGTTAAGCTTGAAAGGGCTGGTAACTGTGACAGCATGGAATTCAAAGGAGGCGATAGACAGATGGGTAAGGGGAGAAAGAGAGAATGACCACTTGGGAGAGATGAGGATCCCGGTGCCACCACCCCGCTGACCAGAAGCTCTCGGGGAGTGCGAGAACACGTGGGCAGACGAAGAGAGAGCAGTAGGAGTAGCAGTGTTGTCTGTGGTGATCCATGTTTCCGTCAGTGCCAAGAAGTCGAGGGACTGGAGGGAGGCATAGGCTGAGATGAACTCTGCCTTGTTGGCCGCAGATCGGCAGTTCCAGAGGCTACCGGAGACCTGGAACTCCACGTGGGTCGTGCGCGCTGGGACCACCAGATTAGGGTGGCCGCGGCCACGCGGTGTGGAGCGTTTGTATGGTCTGAGCTCTTGCCAGAATTTCTCTACCGTAAACCTCCATCCTTTTAGAGAATTTGGCAATACGTCCAACTGGCCTCACAATGGCAGACTGTAACCACACCAGCCCAGGACCTCCACATTTGGATTATTTACCTGCAGGATCGTCTGAGACCAGCCATCCGGACAGCTGATGAAACTGTGGGTTTATATAACCAAATTATTTGCACAAACTGTCAGAAACAGTTTCAGAGAAACTCATCTGCGTGCTCACCAGGATCTTGACCTGACTGCAGTTCGGCGTCTTAACTTCTTCGAGATAGGGGGCGCTCTTAATTTTTGGATAAAAAACGTTCCCATTTTAAACAAGATATTTTGTCACGAAAAGATGCTCGACTATGCATGTAATTGACAGCTTTGGAATGAAAAAACTCTGACGTTTCCAAAACTGCAAAGATATTATCTGTGAGTGCCCCAGAACTAATGCTACAGGCGAAACCAAGATTAAGTTTCATACAGGAAATGCCCCAGATTCTGAAGGCGCTGTGTTCCAATGTCTCCTTATATGGCTGTGAATGCGCCAGGAATGAGTCTGCCCTTTCTGTTGTTTCCCCAAGGTGTCTGCAGCATTGTGACGTATTTGACCATAAAGAGACTACATTTACCAGGTGTCCGCCCGGTGTCCTGTGTCGAAATTATTGCGTAATCTCTTGGTCCATGCGCGTTCCATTTCTTCAGAGGAGAAAGTCAACTGCCACGACGGATTTATCATCGATAGATATGTGAAAAACACCTTGAGGATTGATTCTAAACATCGTTTGCCATGTTTGTCGATATTATGGAGTTAATTTGGAAAAAAGTTCGCATTTTAACGACTTAATTTTCGTTTTTTTCCTTACCCAAACGTGATGAAGAAAACAGAGCGATTTGTAAACAAATAATATTTTTGTAAAAACTGAACATTTGCTATCTAACAGAGTCTCCTCATTGAAAACATCTGAAGTTCTTCAAAAGGTAAATGATTTTATTCGAATGCTTTTCTGGTTTTTGTGAAAATGTTGCCTGCTGAATGCTACGCTAGCTATCAATACTGTTACACAAATGCTTGTTTTTCTATGGTTGAGAAGCATATTTTTGAAAATCTGAGATGACAGTGTTGTTAACAAAAGGCTAAGCTTGAGAGCTAGCATATTGATTTCATTTCATTTGCGATTTTCATGAATAGTTAACGTTGCGTTATGGTAATGAGCTTGAGGCTGTAGTCACGATCCCGGATCCGGGATGGCTCGACGCAAGAAGTTAACAAACTTCAGTGGGCATATGCTCACCGTCAATGGCACCTGGCACGCTAGAGAAGTGCGCTTCATGCAAGAATCCCGGTTTCAACTGTACCAGGCAGATGACAGACAGCGTGTATGGTGTCGTGTGGGCAAGCAGTTTGCCGATGTCAACGTTAGGAACAGTGCCCCATGGTGGCAGTGGGGTTTTGATACTGGCAGGCATAAGCTACAGACAAACACAATTTTATCAATGGGAATTTTAATGCAGAGGTACTGTGATGAGATCCCAAGGCCCAGTGTCGTGCCATTTACCCACCACCATCACCTCATGTTTCAGCATGTTAACCTCTCTGGGATATGTGGGACGCTAGCAAATGCAGAGCGCCAAATTCAAATAAATTCCTATAAAAATCCAACTTTCATGAAATCACACATGTAAGATACCAAATTAAAGCTACACGTTGGCTGGATTCACAACATATCAGATTTCAGAAAGGCTTTTTGGCAAAAGCAAACAATGCTATTATCTGAGCATAGCACCATAGTAAACAAAAGAGAAAAAAACATTTCAACCCTGCAGGCGGGACACAAAACGCAGAAATAAAATATATAAATCATGCCTTACCTTTGACGAGCTTCTTCAGTCGGCACTTCAATATGTCCCATAAACATCACAAATGGTCCTTTTGTTCGATTAATTCCTTCCATATATATCCAAAATGTCCATTTATATGGCGCGTTTGATCCAGAAAATCACCGGTTCCAACGTGACGACAAAATATCTCAAAAGTGACCTGTAAACGTTGCCAAAACATTGCAAACTACTTTTGTAATACAACTTTAGGTATTTTTTTAAGTAATTGATAAAATTGAAGACGGGATGATCTGTGTTCAATACAGGAAAACAAACACAAGCATGCTTTCTGTTCTTGCACCTCTATCAAACAGTACACATGAAGTGACACTTGTTCAAGATGGCCATACATTACACAAAGGAATAGCCTCAACCAATTTCTAAAGACTGGTGACATCCAGTGGAAGCGGTAGGAACTGCAAGCAAGTCCCTTTGAAATCTGGAATCCCAATGAAACCCGTTCCTGATGCGATGGCATCCCGCAGTTGCTGCAGAATGGAAGGCGGTGCATTCATGCGAACAGCCCGATCCATCTCATCCTAAAGATGCTCTATTGGGTTGAGGCCACTCAAGTAAAGTGAACTTGCTCTCATGTTCCAGGCTGCTTTTCCGCTCAATTGTCCAGTGTTGGTGATTGCGTGCCCACTGGAGCCAATTCTTGTTTTTAGCTGATTGGAGTGAAACCCGGTGTCTGCTACAATAGCCCATCCGTGACAAGGATTAACAAGGTGTGCACCACTACTGGTCCACTTGTGGCCAGTCTGTTTGCACGATTCTTGCCATTCGCCTTCGATCTCTCGTCCGGTTTTCGCCGAAAGGAAAACCATTAACTGGACATTTTTTTGGTTTGTCGCACCATTCTTGGTAAACCCTAGACACTGTCTTGCATGAAAAGCCGAGGAGTGCGGGGTTTGAGATATTGGATCCGGTGCACCTGGCACAGACAATCATACCACACTCACTTAGAATGGGCAAAAAATGTGACCTAACGTTCAATCAAACAGTAACTGAATGCCTCGATGCCTGCTTTATATAGTTGGCGACGTGACTCCCTGTGTGTAGGCGCGATCCATTTTCGTAGAAGAGGTGGTGTACCTAATAAACAGGCCAGTAAGTAAGTAAGTAAGTAATTAAGTAAGTAAATAAATAAATTCAGTTGCTTATGTGGGGTTAACCTTGGGCCTGGAAGAGAAAATTGAAGTCTCAGTTTACTTCCTGAATTGAAATGGAATTGTCCCCAACCTTGGTCTAGACATGCGGTTTGAGGACATTGCATTAGTGAATACTCGGTCAAATATTCAAGAAAAGCTAGGCAGGTTTTTGTGGGTGTTTATGAGCTGAAAAGTAGTTACCAGGTCTTGCCGAGCTCTGTGAGCCAGGTGGGGATGTTGCCGGTCATGATGACCAGAGGGTCCTGCAGCTGTCGGTTGGCCTTGGCTGTCAGCTTACTGTTGATGAACTCACTGGTGGGGATGATCTCCTTAGAAACAGCATTCTGAAAAAAAAAAACTCAGTTTACTGGAACTACAACACCGTGCCCCTTCTCTGATGCAAAGAAACAGGGGGCTAGGTTGTTTGAATGCAAAAAGGACCATTATTGTGGGCAACTGTGTGCACTAAGACAGCTGTCTAGCTAGCAGACAGTTATAGTCATATGGTACATTGTGGTTTACCTTCAACAAGCGCACAAAGACTATAAAGATATCTTTAGCATTATGTAGAACATGACAGACAGTGGGCAGACATACAGGCTTGTGTCACAAATTGCAACGTATTCCCTACATGGTGGACTACTTCTGACCAGATCCCTATTGGTCCTGGTCAAAAGTAGTGCATTATAAAAAGGTTATAGGGTGCCTTCTGGGACTCAACAAGTATGTTCAGTAAGTGCCAGTATCTGCGGGCTGGAGAGGGGATAGGACAGGCTACTCACGTCGTACAAGTAGAACCAGTAACTACTAATGGAGTGCAGCACCCTCAGCAACAGGTTGACATCCAGAGACGGGTCGTCGAAGGTGATGCTCTCTGGGGGTTCTGACATGAGGTACATCTCCAACGGGCTGGCCACGCTGGGACACACGCCGTCTGGGAGAGGAGAGAGCAAGTCAGGGTCATAATTCGTGCACACTGTAGCAAAACATTTTGCAATGGGAAACAAAACAAGCGTTTCTTATTGGACAAGGGCAGGTAGTCACTTGTTCGTCCTTTTCTTCCGTTTTGCGGCCAATGAATACGACAGATGTGGTCGCTAAACTAACATGATACAATCAATGTATAGTATGAGATAAGGATTTGAGTGGACAGATTTAGTGTAGGTTAAAGAATGGTCAAATATCCTATGTAGTGCACTACTTTCAAAGTAATAGGGTGTCATTTGAGACTGTAAAAGCCCTTTGGCCAGGGGGTTAGTGCAAATGAAAAGTTTTGGAAATACATTTGATTAATTGATTAGACAGACCATATCTGTGGGTTTGTGTGAAGAGGTCATCTCAAGTCACTAATTCAGATGGTAAAAAAAAATAAGTAAATTCAACAGTCTAAGCACCGGCCCAGAATTTTGGGCACACCGATGGATAGCAACTGTAGTCCAACACCTCGGACAAGCTCATGTTTAAAACCCTTGGAAGCCAAAGAGGGCTATGATTCTATTTTATTTTTTATCTATGACACATGAAATATAGAGCCTGTTGTAATATTTTTCAAAGGAAAAATATACTGAGGTTACATTGTTTGCTCGCTAGCAACGTACTAGACCATTCAGAGGAGCAGAAGGGAAATATATATTTTTTGCACCAATCTCCGTATTGTAACGACACTGATCGGCTACCATATGGGGCCAACAGATAAAGCATAGCAGTGTGAACAGACAACAGAGTTACATACACATGGAGTAAACAATTAACAAGTCAATAACACAGTAGAAAAAAAAGAGAGTCTATATACATTGTGTGCAAAAGGCATGAGGTAGGCAAATAATTACAATTTTGCAGATTAACACTGGAGTGATAAATGATCAGATGGTCATGTACAGGTAGAGATATTGGTGTGCAAAAGAGCAGAAAAGTAAATAAATATAAACAGTATGGGGATGAGGTAGGTAAAATTGGGTGGGCTATTTACCGATAGACTATGTACAGCTGCAGCGATCGGTTAGCTGCTCAGATAGCAGATGTTTGAAGTTGGTGAGGGAGATAAGTCTCCAACTTCAGATATTTTTGCAATTCGTTCCAGTCACATGCAGTAGAGAACTGGAACGAAAGGCGGCCAAATGAGGTGTTGGCTTTAGGGATGATCAGTGAGATACACCTGCTGGAGCACGTGCTACGGGTGGGTGTTGCCATCGTGACCAGTGAACTGAGATTAAGGCGGAGCTTTACCTAGCATGGACTTGTAGATGACCTGGAACCAGCGGGTCTGGCGACGAATATGTAGCGAGGGCCAGCCGACTAGAGCATACAGGTCGCAGTGGTGGGTGGTATAAGGCGCTTTAGTAACAAAACGGATGGCACTGTGATAAACTGCATCCAGTTTGCTGAGTAGAGTATTGGAAGCTATTTTGTAGATGACATCGCCGAAGTCGAGGATCGGTAGGATAGTCAGTTTTACTAGGGTAAGTTTGGCGGCGTGAGTGAAGGAGGCTTTGTTGCGGAATAGAAAACCGATTCTAGATTTGATTTTAGATTGGAGATGTTTGATATGAGTCTGGAAGGAGAGTTTACAGTCTAGCCAGACACCTAGGTACTTAGAGATGTCCACATATTCTAGGTCGAAACCATCCAGGGTGGTGATGCTAGTCGGGCGTGCGGGTGCAGGCAGCGAACGGTTGAAAAGCATGCATTTGGTATACTAGCGTTTTGATCGCATACAGACCATTCACCAGTGGTTTAAAGACAATGTTACATATAGGGTTAATATAACTGGTTCTCCAAATGCATGTTAGCTAGCTAAGTTGGCTATATTCAAAGAAAATAATGCTCATCTGCTGTTGGCATTAGCCAACAATTAAGAGAGCGCTTGGCAGAAAAAGTAAGAAAACTCAGGAAAAACATTGACACATTTATCCTCTTATTTTAAACGACCTCCATATTTCCATGGGTTACCTTCAGATGGGTCCCATGATACTCGTGGGGGTCGTAGAGCAAAACAGAGAACATCCTCGTGAGTCATCTTTCCACTACAGACGTTTTCGTGAGAAGACCAATTTTCGGGAATGTCTCATGGTTGGAAAAGCACCGCTATAACTCAGCCAACTTCAATCCCAGATGCGGAAGGACGACATGGGCAGATAAGGTGGATTTAGACGCAGCCCATGCAAAAAAACAAACATCTCTAGCTTAAACTGACATGTCGGTGGGGATTCTTTTTTACATTTTTTTTTAACTTAGATTGACGCACGGGTTCGGAAATAGACTTAAGGATTAAAAACAGTTTGAGATCATTGTGAGTGGTTTTCTCCAGTGGTTTGAAAGATTAATTGAGCTTCGTGAAAATGTTGACCGAGGCAAGGCTTAGCGAAGGGTCTGTTAACTTGTAGCAGGTCAGCTAAAAAATAAACCAGCAGAACTCAGATAAAATAAACCAGCAGAACTTGTCTCTCAGTCTCCAGGCCAGTAGACAACACAGACACCCACCTAGGCCCAGAGGTGGTGGTAGTGGTTCCTACCGTGCCACAGCTCATCCTGTTTCTTGGCATTGCGGGGCGAGGTCTTGGTGGGGGCAGTCTGTGCCCGGCCCCTCTTCCCTCCCACCACATCCTTAGTGCCATCCTCATCCTCCCTCACTGGCTTATACCTAATGGGATAGAGAGTCTCTACGTAAAGCATATCGTGGAACATGACTACCCTGCCATGTCAGTTGCATTTGATCACGAACTCAGCCACCTATATGTGTGTTTGTGTGTGAGACATCTCAACCCTAACAGCCACCCACTACAAGCATCAGTCAGATATGTTCAGGGCCAAATGCAGGTAGATTTAGGTATTGGCGGGCAAGAACATCTATTTCACCCGCCACAATGGCGGGTGGTCAATTTGCAGGGCTCTAGTGTGAGCATTACATTTGCGACTAAAAATAGACAATTGCAAATGTGCTTATACTTAGAAAAATGCTGTAGTAGCTGTTTACACAGTATTTCTGCTGTTGTTTCATAGCTGTTTATTGCACAAATAAAAAAGGATCCTACCTCAAGCAGCAACACTGCCTGGCAGGGGAACTAAGCTCAGTGATGATAGATACATTTTTGGAGGCACTGGGCACAGGCATAAAAGATTGTCTAATATACTCTATTTACATTGTTTTTTTCACAAGTTCAGTTGTTTTTCAACATTAGTTTGAGTCTGCTGCGTCAACTGAGAGCAGAGAAGCCTTAGATGCCAAATCTTAGACATGTGACTGGACTCGGGTGGCCCCGTTACTATGATAACCATGTGCCCTTAAAGGGACAGCAGAACATTGTGTCTGATCATTTTAATTAAAAAAGGTTTAAAAAAATGAAATTGAGCAATACACTACAATACTTCTTACTAATACATTTATTGTTTTAGAAACATGGTCATCTGTTTTATGTAATTACAGCAAAAAAATATTTTGGCTGATAAAACATATCTGAGGGGCTGGTAGATTCTCATCTACCTGCCACAGTGGCTGGTGGACCAAAGACACAATTTTAGGCTATGGTTGGGTTCGTTAATCAGTCCAGCCTATAGACTGGTGTGTGTGGACAGCCAGCGTAAAGGGGATACCATATGGTGTGGGTTTTGGTCCAGATGCCGGCCCGTCCGAGCGGGTTGGCCTCGTCATCTGTTGACTCCCTCTCCTCCTCTGCCTGCAGGCTGAACTGCCGCACCGCCTGGTAAACCGTCATGTTGTAGGGCAGCAGGTGGTCGCCGATGTAGAACTGCAGCCGGTGGCGTACGCTGCCGGAGTTCAGGAACTGGGCCGCCTGGACAGAGATAGACGGTCAAGTTAGGGTGGAAGGTAACATCGTTATTGGTGGGGGAAAGAGGTATTATCCAATATGGAGAGTATTTTGCAAGGACAATGTAGCTACGTGCCAGAGATTCATCAATTTCATCGTCTGAACCATCATCGTCGCTGTCCTCATCCTCCTCTCTTATTCGTCCGTAACCTGACGAGACAAAAGTCCCATTGAGCACGTCAGCATGTTAACCATAAATGTCAGTAATACAAGGAGACATTCTATTCTGCCAGAAGTGAAGGACAGAAATCCTCTGGGAAGGAACTTGAGAAAGCAGCCCCGTTGGATGAAGATCATTTGTGGGTGACCTATGTTCCTCACAGAGTGAAAGGGCTTAAGTCAAGTCAGTAACTCAATGCAAAGAGACAGTTCCCAGTGCTCACCTCGGACCACCAGGTAGCGTTCAATGGCCTGTACCAAAGCCAGGGGGTCAATTTTCACCGGGCCCCCCTTCCACTGCTTCACATTGGTGCAGTCCGGGTGCCTCTGCAGCTGACACTTGAGTTGGTGTGTGTTAAAAAACTTCAGAGCCTGAGAACCTCTGAAGAACACGCATGTCAACAGACAAGATCACAATGATACAAAAGAGGTAAATACGGGCAAGTCCCCTTCCTTGACCTACACCCATATAGACTTCAAAAGTAAACACACATTAGTGAATGGCTGACAAAAACAGGGTTTGTGGAACAAAAGGAAGGGATGGAACTTGGTAAATGAACTAACCTGCTCCCGTTGCCGTTGCCACTGGGGAAGTCGTGCACCTTGACAGGGAACTGCTCCATCTGGCTTAGGCAGTTGTTCATCTTGCGCACCAGTGACAGCAGGGGCCCGTTCTCAGACGGCTCCAGGCGGCCTGCCGGCTCCATCCCCGGGGTCTGGACAGGCATAACACAGGAGGGACACTTCAAACAAACTGCAAAGACTTGTCGTATTAAACAGGGCACACCGTAGAAACATTTTTGAAACAGAAAAATGTAAAAAAGAATTTATTTCTGGGATAAGTTAAGGTAGTTCCTCCCTTTGTCAGTTTTATTCCATTTGTTTCCTACAGAGTACAACCAGGGTTGAATATTGCCATTGTAAAAAAAAAAAAAAAAAAAAGACAAAGCATGGTTTATCAATCAATTGTGTCATACAGTGCAAGGAGCTATAAAATAATGACAGTGCAAGGAGCTATAAAAAAAAGTTGAGCTGAAAAAAATGAAGATTTTTGTGAGTATGGAAAATGTCTGCAATTCCCTAAAATGTTGTGCACAAATGTGTTTACATTCCTGTTACTGAGCATTTTTCCTTCGCCAATATAATCCATCCACCTGACAGCTATGGCATTAATCTTTCAAAGAGCTGATTTAACAGCATGATCATTACACAGGTGCACCTTGAACTGGGGACAGTAGAAGTCCATTCAAATGTGCAGTTGTCACAACACCATGCCACAGATGTCTCAAGTTGAGGGAGTGTGCAATTGGTATGCTGACTGCAGGGATATCCACCAGAGCTGTTACTAGAAGTTTGAACGGTCATTTCTCTACCATAAGCCGCCTCCGTGGTTTTAGAGAATTTAACAGCATATCCAACCGGCCTCACACCCACAGACGACGTGTATGGTGTTGTGTGGGCGAGCTGTTTGCTGACGTCAACGTTGAGAACAGAGCGCGGTGGGGTTATGGTATGGGCAGGCATAAGCTACAGACAAACAATTGCGTTTTATGGATGGCAATTTCAATGCATAGAGATATCATGACGAGATCCTGAGGCCCACTGTCGTGCCATTCATCCGCCGCCATCAACTCATGTTTCCACATAACACACAGCCCCATGTCGCAAGGATCTGTACACAATTACTGGAAGCTGAAAATGTCCCAGTTCTTTAAAATGACCTGCATACTCACTAGACATGTCACTCATTGAGCATGTTTGGGATGCTATTGATCGATGTGTACAACATGTTACAGTTCACGCCAATATCCAGAGGGACAACTTTACACAGCCCACAATCAACAGCCTGATCAACTTCATGCGAAGAATGTGTCACGCTGCATGAGGATACACGCCTCTTATTTTATTAATATTTATATTATTTTTAAAAGTACCAACTCTATTCCCAGTCATGTGAAATCCATAGATTAGGTCCTAATGCATTTTTTTTCAATTGAATGATTTCCTTAAATGAACTGTAACGAAGTAAAAATCTTTGAAATTGTGGCATGTTGCATTTATATTTTTGCTCAGTATAAATAAAAAAGGAGCATACGTTTCAGCCTTATGCCTTCAGAGCTGTACAAACAAATGAGACTTATTTAAAACACCTGCTGTATGTAACAGGAGCAAGCAGCTATAGTTCAGATACTGGCAAATTGGGAGTTAAATGTATATTAACAGGGAATATGTAGAACATTAAACTGACAATTCATATGTCACATATAATTGAAAAAATGACAACGATCTAGGCCAGTGTTTCCCAACTTCCATTGTGTTGTAGCCCAGGACAAAAACACCAGATTCAACTTGTCAACTAATCACCAAGGCCTCAATGAGCTGAATCAGGTGTTTTTGCCCAGGGCTACAACAAAAATGTGTTCTGTTGCGGATACTCGAGGACCAGAGTTGGGAAACACTGGTCTGAACTTCATAATGTAGGGCTCCCGAGTGGCGCAGCAGTCTAAGGCACTGCATCTCAGTGCTAGAGGAGTCACTACAGACCCTGGTTCGATTCCAGGCTGAATAACAACCAATTGGGAGTCCCATAGGGCGGCGCACAATTGACCCAGCATCGTCCGTGTTTGGCTGTCAACTGACTTGACTAGTTAAATAAAAAGGTTTACATTTTTTAATAAAAATACTACATTATATAAGCAATAGATATAGATGCAATACTCTAGTAGGCCACAAAACTTGAGGGTGGGGTACCTTTTGAACTCTAGGAGAAAAATATAAATATACAGACCAGCTGCCATTCATTCTAGCCTGAGTGCAAATCCTCATACTGGCTTTATACTGTATTTAGAGCCATGAGATGTATAGCCAATAACTAGGGCCTTGAGTTTATCCTGGTCAGGTCAATCTGAAGTGGTCAGGGAAAAACTTGGATGCCCTACTAGCGCAACATGGCCCATTTGTTTGTGTGACAGCCTTCCTAGACAGATGTTTTTTTAATATATTTATTTTTTTAAATGCCCTCAGCTCCAGTCTCTGCCAAAATGGCCTATTAGACTGGAGTTGGCTACATTCAGTCACTGGATACTGAGAAAGGATGAACGTCTTCATCGGGCGAAAGACAAACTTCTGATAATAGAAACAGAATCTCATTCTAGTTCTGTGCTTCAGACCTGCCGAACAGCCTTACCGGGCAGCCGTAGAAGACGTGCAGGAACCGCTTGAGGCGGACGTCACGGCTGACCAGGTCACGGTCACTGCTGGAGGTCAGGTAGAGCAGCAGCTGCTTGACCAGGCCGCTGTGCTGGATCTCGAACGACGACACGTCCGACTCCAACACGATGCTGCAGATCTCCACGAGGCACTCCACGCCACCGTCCATCTGGTGGGGGATTGGGGTGTGACAGCCCAAGTCACTAACCATCATACCTTAATGACCTTGTCTTTAGCTAGCAATGTAGATAGTACCCTGTACCATCAAAACAGCAAAGCAAAACAGCTGTTCTCAAGTTAGTATTAGCAAACAGGGTTTCCAAAGCAGTCTCCAAGATGTCAACTAATGACTATTTACTTTCATCGAGTGCAATACTACAATGTGGGAGAGTGTTGGGAAGTACAGTACCTGTAGGCTGAGCTGTTGCGTGGCGGTGCAGAGTCTCTGGAGTACATTTAGTGCGGGGTTGCTGCCATCAATGTTTTCATTGTTGAAGTAGCGTGCCACAAACTTACAGGCCTGCTCTTTGATCCAAGCCTTGATCTTCTCCCTGTAAGGGGATGACCATCTTCATCACCACTACTACTACTACTATTGGCTGTCTTGTTTTCTCAATTCCAAACTCTCAACTCCCACAAAGCCCATTGGAGGAGGTTGTACAAGGGGAGAGACCTTGGAACCAGGAGGAATCTAAGATTTGACAGCTTGGGTGCAATCGGTTTGACTAAACCAGGGGTGTCAAACAGAGCCCAAGGGCCAAATCCACGAGCCCATTCACTTTTAAGTGCTGCCCTCAGGACCGCCAAACGAGGGGCACATTTTTTGGGATTAAACTCGTTCTATGTCGCGTGACAGTCTGTACTGGATGACACCGTCCCCCAAAGCATTCAATGTTCTTGAACAGACTGAGGTATGTTTGCACCGTGTGGTGGGGTGTGGCATGAAGCAATGAGTGACATATTTAAAGGTTAACGGTGCATTTTGAATGCTCATATTTACACAACCAAACCTCTCCATGTTTTTCAACTGATCTTCAGGAACAGCACCGTTGCACAACAAATTTTCATACTGAACACAACCCTAGCTACATTTTCTGAGCGAGCCAATGATAATCTCCACCATTACTACCAACACGGCGATAAAATCATCACCACCACGGTTTCCGTCGTACCTGTTGTTGGAGACCGAGTCCTTGGGAAGGGCGCGTGCCAGGCCACTCACACTGGCCGTGCGAGAGGGCTCAGAGTTTGTGCTGTTGGTCTGGGCGCCCAGCTTGCCCCAGGTCTTGGGGTTCAGACTGGCCAAGAAGGAGGATTTGGGGGACTGAGTAGTGGTAGGACTCTTGGCTGTAGGAACAGTAGAATGGTTAGTCACAGGATGAAACATGACAAAGTGAGTCTCAAATGATACCCTATACTTCAGTGTTTCCCAAACTCAGTCCAGGGACCCCAAAGGGGTGCACATTTTGGTTTTTGCCCAAGCACTAGGCAGCTGATTAAAATAATCAAAGCTTGATGATTGGTAGATTATTTGAATCAGCTGTGTAGTACTAGGGCAAACACCTAAACCCCTTGGGAAACTGATATAGTTGTTTGAAACAGACACCAGATTCTCTGGAAGATATTAAAGAATGAAGTCATGCTGTATGTATTTATTTATTTTGGTCAAGAAATCATAAGGATCAGTTTGCATTCTGCATAAATGTCCCAAATATACCAGGACTCCAGGCACAAAGAGGCATGGAGACCAATGATGCCACAAATGAGAACCAATTTTGAAGCGTCGACTCGTCATGGTTTTACACACAGTCAAAAGGTTGTGACACCTACTCATTCCAGAGTTCCTTTTTTAAAATATATTTTTTAAATTCTACATTGTACAATAATAGTGATGATATTAAAACTATGAACTAACACATATGGAATCATGTAGTAACCAAAAAGAAGGGGAAAAAAGCGTTGAACAAATCAAAATATATTTGAGATTCTTCAAAGTAGACACCCTTCGCCTTGACAGCTTTGAACACTCCCGGCATTATCTCAACCAGCTTCATGAGGTAGTCGCCTGGAATACATTTCAATTAACAGGTATACCTTGTTGAGTTAATGTGTGGAATTTATTTCCTTCTTAATGCATTTGAGCCAATCAGTTGTGTTGTGATAAGGTAGGGTTTGGTATAGAGGATAGCCCTATTTGGTAAAAGACCAAGTCCATATTATGACAACAGCAGCTCAAATAAGCAAATAGAAACAATAGTCCATTACTTTAAGACATGAAGGTCAGTCAATGTGGAAAATGTCAAGAACTTTGAACGTTTCTTCAAGTGCAGTTGCAAAAACCATCAAGCACTATGATGAAACTGGCTCTCAGAGAACCGCCACAGGAAGGGAAGACCCAGTTACCTCTGCTGCAGAGGATAAGTTCATTACAGTTACCAGCCTCAGAAATCGCAGCTCAAATAAATGCATCACAAAACTCAATTAACAGACACATCAACATCAACTGTTCAGAGGAGACTGTGAATCAGGCCTTCATGGTCAAAGTGCTGCAAACAAACCACTACTAAAGGACACCAATAAGAACACGAGTAATGGACATTAGACCGGTGGAAATCTGGTCTTTGGTCTGACTGAGTCCAAATTGGAGATTTTTGGTTCCAACTACTGTGTCTTTGTGACGCGGTGTGGGTGAACAGACGATATCTGCATTTGTGGTTCCCACTGTGAAGCATGGAGGTGGTGTGATGGTGCTTTGCTGGTACGCCGTCTGATTTATTTTGAATTCAAGGCACACTTAACCAGCATGGCTACCACAGCATTCTGCAGCGACACGCCATCCCATCTGGTTTGAGCTTAGTGGGACTATCATTTGTTTTTCAACAGGACAATGACCCAACACTTCCAGGCTGTGTAAGGGCTATTTGACCAAGAAGAGGGATGAGTTCTGCAGCAGATGACCCGACCTCATCCCAAACCATCTCAATTGGGTTGAGTTGGACCACAGATTGATGGAAAAGCCGCCAACAAGTGCTCAGCATATGTGGGAACTCCCAAGACGGTTGGAAAAGCTAGGTTAAGGTGAAATTCCAGGTTAACCTCTTAATCCTACCCCCTACTTTTTTGAACATTCTGTTAAAAATCACGCAATATTTCAGCGCCCTGCTACTCATGCCAGGAATATAGTATATGCATATGATTAGTATGTGTGGATAGAAAACACTCATACGTTTATAAAACTGGTTAAATCACGGCTGTGTCTATAACAGAACGTGCGTTTTATCGAAAAGCGCAGGAAAATCTGATCACTGAAAATGGGAAAATATATCCATGCGCCACTTGAACGTATTGTTGAATAGAAACCACATTAAATGGGGCCGAGGTTGCAATACCTACAGCTTCCACACAATGTCAACAGTCTCGTCATTTGCCCAGGATTTGTTTCTTGGTCAAACGGACAAGAGGCAGCCCATTTCTTCCGGTCTCCGACCGGATATTTTGGTTGAGATTTACCCGGACATTATTTCAAGACATACAGCTATAGAATATACATCGCCTCGTGATCAATTTGATCGATTATTAACGTTTACTAATAACTAAAAAGTTGCATTACAAAAGTATTTCGAAGTGTTTTGTGAAAGTTTATCGCCAACTTTTTTATTTAAAAAATGACGTTGCGTTATAAAAAGCTGTTTTTTTCCTTGATCACACTTCATAGATCGATATCTAGGCTATATATGGACCGATTTAATCGAAAAAAAGACCCAATAGTGATGTTTATGGGACATCTAGGAGTGCCAACAAAGAAGATGGTCAAAGGTAATGAATGTTTTAGATTTTATTTCTGCATTTTGTGTAGCGCCGACTATGCTAATTATTTTGTTTACGTCCCCTGCGGGTCTTTTGGGGTGTTACATGCTATCAGATAATAGCTTCTCATGCTTTCGCCGAAAAGCATTTTAAAAATCTGACTTGTTGGCTGGATTCACAACGAGTATAGCTTTAATTCAGTACCCTGCATGTGTATTTTATTGAACGTTTGAGTTTTAACGAGTGCTATTAGCATTTAGCGTAGCGCATTTGCATTTCCAGATGTCTAGATGGGATGCCTGCGTGTCGGGTGGAGGTAAGAGGTTAAGCTGGTTGAGACAATGCCAAGAGTGTGCAAAGCTGTCATCAAGGCAAAGGGTGGCTACTTTGAAGAATCGCAAATATATTTTGATTTAACACTTTTTTGGTTACTACATGATTCCATGTGTTATTTCATAGTTTTGATGTCGACTACTTTTATACAATGTAGAATAGCCAGAATAAAGAAATCTTTGAATGAGTAGATGTCCCCAAACTTTTGACTTGCATGTATACACACACACAGGAATTTCACCTTTACTACTACAAATGAATCATTGACATTTAGCACTATTTGTATCACCTGTGAGAACCATGTGCATCCAGGCTTAGAGACTGATTGTTATTGGAACTATTACCCTGATTGTCTACTTTGTCGTCATCCCTGGGAGGAGAGTACTTGGGCCTTCTGGGCCCTCTCTTAGGCAGACGTTTTCTCTTCAGCACATCACTTAACCGCCTAGGAGAGAGGGAGAGATTCATGTTGTTCTATGGAGGAGTGTGAGAGTGTCCTTGCGTGTGGTATCTGACCTATCATACATGCACATTCACATGTATTTAGTATTCGTGTTCTCTTACCCCTGTGGGCTGAGGTCCAGTGAGTCGTCCATACTGTGCTGGAAGCTAGGTGAGCCCAGGTCTGGGGTGGCGGTGGTGGACGCCGTAGTGTTTGCAGTGCTGATGGTGGTGGTACACAGGCTAGCCGTGCCGCTGGTGCACGCCTTCGGGGGACTAGTGAGGAAGGCCTCCGACTCAGCCAGGTTCTTCACCTGGTGCATCACACCTGGCAGGGGAGGAGGGCAGAGGTGAGGGCTGATGGAATACAGCGAAATTCCTCTTTTCCCAATTCTCTGATATTAAAGAGGTTGGTGTGAGAAATTGTGATTCAATAAATCAGCCATAACTAGATAAACAGCGTTCTGTGGTCCACAACATAAGTGCACTGTGGTGTGACATCCCAATTTTGTGACCTCAGTGTTGACGTCGCTAAAAATACATTGAAGCTCAAATAGCAGTGGAGGACCAATCATAACAGGTCCTCTGAACAGCAGCTCCTGGTGCTAGAAAAGAGCTGTGTGTTAAGGATCATTACGGGTCAGCTCCTCTAGGGAGGAGACACCGGCTCAGGCAGGATTTATCACCTTCTCTTCTGAAGAAGACACTGAATACGTCGGGCAGCTTCTGCATGAGGATCTCAGCCATCTGCAGAGAGCCCACTACAATTTTCAGGTCCTGGCTGGACAGCATGGAGGCAATGTGACTGGGAGAAGGAAACAGACCAACACTGAGGTTCAGGTGTGATGTGAAGACGCATGTCGTACTGACTATTTCTTTTTGTCATTGGAGGCAGCAATCTTGACTCAAAAATTCACCTGGACACCGCGTGGTTCCTCAGCACGTCCTTGAGGAGCTCGGCATCGGCGAAGAAGATGATCCTGAGGATGGCTCGGAGGCACTTATGTCTGACGGCTGGGCCTGCCGACGAGCTGTACACCTCGTACAGCACCCCAAAAAGGGTCTTGATGAAGCACTTGGCCAGCTCAGGGTCTTCCTTCATCAGCTGGGCCCGTGCATCCTCCCGCCTCACCTCCTGGTGACCCCCTGGGGGACAGACAGGGGAAAACTCACGTATGATTTGACAGTTCTTTTGACTCAAAAGGAGAAATTGGATTCCATCAGCTAGTGCAGAAGACACAAAGAAGCAGCCTGTTCGAGTTCGCAAAAAAGATTCATTAAGAGCACGTCTTGCATTGGGAAAAAGGTCATCTGCCCTCAATGGGACTAACTGGTTCAAAGGCTCAATAAAAATACCAATAACTTGGGGCACTGACCCCTTTCTCCACTGGGTCTATAGCGATCTATAAAATGTATATTTTCCAGTGAATAGAGCTAGTCTCAGAACCCAATCAGGGCATCATACAACAGCAACTGACATGAAACGCATACAACTGACACCAGTTTGGGGATAGTCTATGACTAGAGGTAATGGTCTCTCTCTCACCAGTAGTGGGGTTGGCTAAGGGGTTGGGTTTCCTCTGGATACCCCGTGCTGTGCCAGTGTCCTCGTTGATCTGCTGCATAGAGTTGAAGTCGATAGTGTAGACGCGGCCCAGGGTGGACAGGCTGATCTCGTCCTCTCCGTTCTGGTGGGCCGTCTGGAGAGGAAGAGAGAACCAGACACCCCCAGACGTTAGTGTAACACTGGGCTGCACAGGGGATTCACACAGCTCACAACATATCAAGACGGAAACAGTCTACTTCCTTGTAGTATAGGTAGGGCATAGTTTTTTCTGACTACCTGACCTGAAGAGGACAAACTCTGGGCCCCAAGTCTGGAAGGAAATTCCCTAAAATGGAGCGGAGCAGCATGTCTGTTCTTTACCTCAATGATGCGGCTGTCGATGCGGTTGTAGGGGTGCCACAGGCCCCGGTCGTCCCTCCACTGCCAGATGGCCCCCTCTGTGGCCTGGGCACTGCCCTTCTTCAGCATGAGATCCACAGCAAAGATGCCCTCTCTGGGCAGGCAGGGCATCAGCTCGCTGGTGGAGGGGGAACAACAAACAGTTAGCAAAGTGCATCAAGGAAATTCGCAAACAAGCCATCTGTGACTGGTGCATGGAAGCCGCCATTTTTATGCACATCCACCATTAGGGTAGAAAAGGTTGTTGCAACGTTGAGCGCAGCAGAGGGGGTTCCTTACCAGATGAGTGAGGTGAGTTCATAGAGCTCCTGGGGGCTCCGGGGCACCAGGTCAATCTGCTCCTGGCAGCTACCGTTGGCCGCTCCGCAGAGAAGGAAGCGCAGAGTCTCTGCAATATCTGAACAAAGACAACGTGCTTAGTTTGTCCTCTTTCCACAGGCTATTGGCTTGATACAGTCAGGTACTTTGGCCTTGGAGGCATTTAGAGTGTCATTATATAGTTAACTTGCCAAAGATTTTGTAAGCTGCATTTTTAGGCTTCATTCATGTGAGCAGTGTAAATGCGTACCAATAGAAAGTGTGTTTGTCTGCATGAGCCACTTACTCTGCTTCATGAGCTGCACGGCCAGACAGGGGCAGTTGGAGCACATGAGGGAGAACATACGCACCACCATGATGAACATGCCCGAGCTGAGCACGGGCGGGGTGACCACCAGCAGCTGCTGGATGTTGGTCAGCAGGTCCCGCGAGGCCACCTGCTGTAGCAGGTTCTGTGGACAGCGGTCACACAGAGGTTAGTCATAATGAGTCTGTTCAGGAGGGTGAGAGATGTTAGAGCCATAGAAACGTGTTGAGTAGAACCGCCTCACTCACCTCCTCGTGTTGAAAGTTGTCCACCAGCCTGGCAAAACAGAGACAAGTGCTTTCAACGGATTTCTTATCCTGTACGGGAGGGGGGAGAGAGAAATAACCACATCTTCACAGGGAACATACCACAGACAATACCAGTGGTGGAAAAGTCCCAAATGTACATGCTTGAGTAAAAGATACCTTGGCTCAAGTAAAAGCGGAAGTCACAAAGTAAAATACTACTTGAGGAAAAGGTTTGAAATATAGTTAAGTATCAAACATTTAAAAAATATATTTCCTTATATTATGCAAACCAGACAGCATAATTTGCTTTTTTCTTTAATTAACGGATAGCCAGCATGTAAAAGGTGAATGTATGTGTACCTGGTGTGTGAGTCTCTGGGTCAGCAGTGGCAAAGAGTCAGAGACAAAGTGGAACTCGTCAGCGGTGATGCTCTGGCAGCAGTTGGCTGCAATGGCCAAGGCATTCCTCTGGGCGTTGATGCTGAAGAACTCCAGGTACAGCAGACAGTCAGCCAGGCCACCCTGCACGACACAGGAAACACATTTAAAACGAAACAGTTAAACAAGAATTAGGGATAACTGGCACATACAGTGGGGCAAAAAAGTATTTAGTCAGCCACCAATTGTGCAAGTTCTCCCACTTTGTAGCAAAAAATATTTGAAATTATGAGGCCTTTCTCAATACATTGTTATATACCCTTTGTTGTAATTATCATCATAGCAGGCGAAAACATGAGAAAAATCCATTCAGGAAGTAGTTTTTTTTGTTGGTTTTGTAGTTTTCTATTCAATGCCATTACAGTATCCATTGACTTAGGACTCCATTTGCAGTTCCTATGCTTCCACTAGATGTCAACAGTCTTTAGAAATTGTTTCAGACTTGTATTCTGATAAATGAGGGAGTAAGACCAGTCTGAATGAGTGGACCCTGACGTGTCACAGAGCTTTTTCATGCGCAATCCTGAGAGTGCATTTCTTGTTTACCTTTTATATTAACGACGTTATTGTCCGGTTGAAATATTACAGATCATTTAGGCTAAAAACAACCTGAGGATTGAATATAAACATCGTTTGACATGTTTCTATTAACTTCACAGATACAATTAGGATTTTTTTGTCTGCCTGTTTTGACTGAGTTTGAGCCTGTGGATTACTGAAGAAACCTCGAACAAAACAGAGGTTTTTGGATATAATGAGACTATTGAACAAAAGGAACATTTATTGAGTAAATGAATATCTTCTGAGTGCAACCATATGAAGATCAAAGGGATTAATTTTCTCTATTTCTGACTTTTGTAACTCTTCTGCTTGGCTGGTTACTGTTTGTAATGATTTGTCTACTGGGCTATGTTCTCAAATAATTGTAATGTATGCTTTCGCTGTAAAGCATGTTTTTTTTTGTTTTTTTAATCTGACACAGTGGTTGGATTCACAAGAAGTTCATCTTTAAACCTATGTAAAATATGTTTTGTTTTCTGAATTTTTTATAATGTGTATTTCTTTATTTGGCGCTCTGCAATCTCACTGGATGTTGGCCAGGTGGAGCGTTAACTTGTTGAATCTAGGGGTCATTTTTTTTCTCTTTTTAAATAACATTCCCAAAGTAAACGGGCTATTTCTCAGGACCAGAAAATAGAATATGCATATAATTGACAGCTTAGGATAGAAAGCACTAAAGTTCCCAAAACTGTAAAGATTGTCTGAGTATAACAGAACTGATATTGCAGGCAAAATAATGGATTTTTCTCAATCAGGAACGCAGCGGTTTCTAAATAAGAGTCGCTTCCTATGCTTCCCTATTGAGCAGTGAATGGGATATCAACGAGATTCCTTTTTCTATGACTTCCTTAATGTGTCTCGTATCACAAGATATAGTTTCAGGCTTTTATTTTGAAAAATGAGCCTGAGCGACAACATTGCGTCAGTGTCCACCTGATGGCTCTCACGCAAAAGACAGAGGTAGCCATTTTTCCACCCGGTCTTACTGAAAAAAGCTCTGTCCTGGTTGATATATTATCTAATAGATATTTGAAAAACACCTTGAGGATTGATTATAAACAACATTTGCCATGTTTCTGTCGATATTATGGAGCCAATTTGGAATATTTTTCGGCGTTGCCGTGACCGCAATTTTCGGTTGTTTTCTCAGCCAAACGTGAAGAACTAACGGAGCTATTTTTGGCTACAAAAAAGTTTTTCTGGAAAAAAGGAACATTTGCTATCTAACTGGGAGTCTCGTGAGTGAAAACATCCGAAGCTCATCAAAGGTAAACTATTTAATTTGATTGCTTTTCTGATTTGACCAGATTGCCTGCTGCTAGCTAGGCATAATGCTATGCTAGGCTATCGATAAACTTACACAAATGCTTATCTTGCTTTGGCTGTAAAGCATATTTTCAAAATCTGAGATGACAGGGTGATTAACAAAAGGCTAAGCTGTGTTGGAATATATTTCACTTGTGATTTCATGAATATTAATATTTTCTAGTAAGATTTTTTGTCCGTTGCGTTATGCTACTTCGTGTCAGTTGATGACAATTCTCCCGGATCCGGGATGGGTAGTTAGCGGTCACTTATTATTATTATTATATATTTTTTTTAACTTCCGTTCAATTTGGCCGGGCAACAGTTTTATTTATCAACTATTATTTCCGGCTAATGGAAAACCTGAGACATATCTAACATACAGCCACCACCATCACTTATTTTAAGGTGAGTCCATGAGAGCCGGGTAGGGAGCAGAGATGAGAGGCAGAGCTGAGCCAGAGGGAGCAACACTTACAGCCTGCAGGATGGCTTTGCTGTGTCGCCTTGACAACATCTCCAAGGCAGTCAGGGCCTGCTCCGCCACGTCAATGAACTGAATCACCTGAAGCTGCAGACAGAGAGAGCTATTATCATATCCACCACCGTTTTATGACTGAATATGAATGAAGAGGGAACAAGAACATGAGAAAGACAAATGGAAGACAAGAGAACAAGGTGTGGGCTAGGAAAACCTGGGTTGCATTCAGTAGGTATTAATTGTTGGGACATGTTTTCAAACGTACTAGGCAGTACTGAAATTTGAATGTGTGTGTTTGGTGCCTACTGAACCTGAGCAGAGGGGGTTATCCTACCTTCTCCAGGAAGACTGGGATGGCATCCACGACCACAGCAGAGGACCGAGGCAGCGCCTCCATCATGTAAGTGAGAGCACGGGAGGCGTGGTTCATCTGAGCAGAGGCACGGGGTAAGATACAGATTTCACAAACATAACTCCAAAGGAATCCTTGTTGGCTGGAACCACAGTTAAAACACTGTACTAAGGTACAGTTATTTGCAACAAAATATAACCAGGAGAGAGTGTGGCACCTCGCAATGTAGGCCTAATGTCATGGTGAAAAACAAATATCACTGCCCCCCCCCAAAGATATAAACTCAGGATACTCACAATGTCAAAGTTATGCTCCATCTGTAACAATGTCATCTGTAAAGAAGAGGGGATTAAGGGATTTAGCAAATCAAGTCACGGTGTAAAATGACTTAAGACTAAAGGCAGACAAAGCATTCTGTGACTCACCAGAGCAGGCACCACGCTCTTCACGGGGAAGCCTCCTAGTGTCTCCTCGTTGCCCATCACTAGCAGCTGGCACATCTCGATAGCGGCCTGGAGCTGCTGGGACTCGTCACCGGTGGCCTGCAGGCCCTGCAGCAGCTGCTGAGCCTTGGAGCCTGGGAGGAGAGGAGGAATAAAGCAGGTCAGAGTAGAGACTAAACAGCAGGGCCAGTATTCACAAGAGTAGGAGTGCTGATATAGTTCAGTTCAGTTCTTAAGATAAAAGCTAAACCCCTCGCCATATAATGAGATTATATGGCGAGGGGGAATCAGACCCTAGATCAGCACTCCTCTGAGAAACATTTTTAATATGGGCCCTGCCAGGAGTGCAGTCAGCACACACTTGGATTAGAGTTGAGTGAATAGCAGGTTAGAAGAATAAAGACAGACACAAGTGAACTCAACATGCCTCCCCTGAGGGAGAATGGAAACATCCTGCTCACTCGGGGCTCCCGAGTGGCACTGCGGTTTAAGGCACTGCATCTCAGTGCTAGAAGCTTCACTACAGACCCTGGTTCGATCCCGGGCTGTATCACAACCAGCGTGATCGGGAGTCCCATAGGGCGGTGCACAATTGTCTCAGTGTTGTCCGGGTCAGGGGAGGGTTTGGCCGGGGTAGGCCGTAATTGTATATAAGAAAGTTCTAAACTGACTTGCCTAGTTAAATAAGTTTTTTTTTAAGAAATAAAAAAATATGTTAGGTGGTAATTAAATGGATTCTGGACACAGACAAGATGGTGTAGCACTCACTGGCTCCACTGCCTATAGTTCTGTGAAACAGCTGGGACATGCGGGGTCCCAGGGGCCCAAAGAGGTGTGGGGGTAGACCCCTGGCCTCCAGCAGGGCTGTGGGGAGAAAACAGCTAGGTTAGACAACAACCAAAGATCCCGCAACACCAACAAGGGCTGACAGGGAACTCTTAGACAGGAACATTGGCACCTGTATCTAAGGAAAGCTGTGATCGTCATACCTTGGAGTCTGCCCATTTCAGAGTCATCGGACTCACTCTCACCGGATGTGGTCATCCCTACAGCTCCGGCCACTGAGCTAGAAGCTGGAGAAAATTAAGGGGCAATTAAATCCCCTTTGTCCTCATCAAAAACACAACAAATGTATCAAACAAAGAGTTAAAGTAATGATCATACACACAGGCAGGCCTAGGAAAACAGTCAACGATCTTTTAGTGTACACACACCAAGCAGAGGCTACATCAAGCGTTGGCTGGCTCCTATGCATTTAGAACAAAGACATACCAGAAATTTGTGGGATAGTGCAAAGGTTTTTATCCACTAAGGGTCAAGGGGAGAGAATCTCTGCTACCACAAGCAGGTAGTGCAACACCTATAATGGTACACTGAGTGTGTCCCTGACCATGTGAGCTGAGAAGGAAAAACACTATGCCCTAGTCGCAGTAGGTACCTGTACCCGAAGCCCCCTGCGGGGCCTCATCAGTGCGGGCAGCCGAGGAGTTGGCACCATCCTGGTTGTTGTCCGAGTCAGCCATCTTCTCTTGTCGGCGAGCTTCGGCTGCCCCGCGCTTGCCCAGGCCTGAGCCTCGCCGACTGGGGGGGGGCATAGTGGGACTGAGTGACTACACAAACTAGACCACAAAGCCCACAATCAAACATGGCAGCACACAACTGACATTCCTGGTCATAAGGTATCACTAACTTACACTTGTGTTTCGCAATGTGAACATCTGTTCACACACACACACGTACCGACAAGCGTGTTCATAAAATGAGTGAAAACTATGTCATATTTTAGAAAACAGGAAACACTGGACAGTTAATTGAAAGGAATAATTCAACTAAAACCACTAATTCAGTGTTAAATATATATATATTTTGTCATAATAAAGGTTGTTAGCAACATGTCGAAATCTGTTGCAGCTCAAGTCGACCATAACACACAATGCAAGGCGCTCTCACACGGGGGGGGGGGCTAGGTAGCTGGCTAGCAAATATAGCTACACATAATAATGACAAAAACAATATTAGCATTTGAAGTAGCTAGCCAGCTGTAAAATCGACAAACTGCAGGAGTCTACAACCATGTTCAACCTGCAGATCGTCTGCCTCAAAGAGGGGGGTGCTGACCTTGCTATGGCAACAGCCCATACATGCGGTAAAGAGGTTCATGGAACGCCGGGGCAAGAGCAAGGATGCATCATTGGCAGCCATTCAAAAAAATCTGATCCAACAATGGATATTGATGATTTAGGAGTTCTATCGGCCTCACAAATGTGGTTACTATAATCTGATATGGATATATTTTGTCCTTTTCGGGTTTGAAAAAATGTCTGCTAAATGCTAACTCCTATTTGTATAAGCTGGTAGCATAGCTAGCGTTAGAGATTGGTAGGTGATGTTTTAAGTGTGATGCAGTTGATTGGTGATGACGTTAACATGTATTGGGGTTGACATCCACTCAAGTATTATACTCGGATGTTTACCGCAACATTGTGTGAAATACACAAATAGCCTAAAAGTAGGCACAATAAGGGATTCTGAATATTTCCCCCATGGGGGAGTTTCCATTGTTTTGGTCGAGTTCCATAGATCGATTTACAGAATCTCTGCTTTCCCACAGACATAGCCCAGGGCAAGAAGGGAGGAGAAACGTTCATTGCAGATTTTTTCAACCCTTATTTTTATCAGGTAAGTTGACTGAGAACACATTCTCATTTACAGCAATGACCTGGGGAATAGTAACAAGGGAGAGGAATGAGCCAATTGGAAGCTGGGGATGATTAAGTGGCCATGGAATTTAGCCAGGACACAGGGGTTAACACCCTTACGATAAGTGCCATGGGATCTTTAGTGACCAGAGAGTTAAGAAACCCATTTAACATTCCATCCGAAAGACAGCACCCTATACAGGGCAATGTCCCCAAACCCTGTCCTGCGGCATTGGGAAACTGAGTTGAATCATTTGGTCCACCGTTTAGTTTGAACACATCTAAGCGAAATATATACTTTGTCACGACAGACAGACAGATTGATGCCCATACAACTATTGACTGATTTGGTCATCTGGAGTGCAGGTAATTATTTTAAAAGCCTTATGAAATGTGATAGTGTTATTCCCCATCTCCAGTGACAAGAACTTTATGATGATGCTTTACAAGACGATTTCCTGATTCCACACTGTCAACTTAGAAGTTAAATCATGGTGAAAATAGTTATTTTACCAACTCATAGAACATAACCAAATTGACAGGATGTGTCATGTCTAGAGTGGATTTTCCCCTTTAAACATGTTATGGCTGACAACACTTTTGAATGCACTGAAAGATCGACTTCTCAGGGACAATTTCATTAGGTATTGCCAAGGAAGCCACCCACTTCCATAAAATATTGGATGTATAGTTTAATACTTTTTGTACACCGAAATACAGCAGACTACAATTGACTTGGGGCTTTAGACTGGAGAAGTTGAGATGACCGAGCAGTGTGAGGCTGTAGTACCTGGTGCTGGCGCAGGAGCCCGTGGTCTTCTGGCGTGTGCTCCGCCGAAAGCTGGGGAGCTCTGCTGGAGGAGACTCGCTGCGCTTCTTAGTGGACTTCCTCAAACCTGATGAGACACGAGGAGTCAATGAGTAAACAGTCAAGGCAAAAGACAGGAAAAACCACAGAGATAGTAAACCACTAGAAATGTGTTATATTGTTCTATCATGATAACCAGTTCATCCATTTCCATCACTTAAGAGCAATTACAGTGGGGCAAAAAAGTATTTAGTCAGCCACCAATTGTGAAAGTTCTCCCACTTAAGACGAGAGAGGCCTGTAATTTTTATCATAGGTACACTTCAACTATGACAGACAAAATAAGAAAAACATCCAGAAAAACACATTGTAGGATTTTTAATGAATATTTGCAAATTATGGTGTAAAACTTTTGTTATTGACCAAATACTTATTTATCTCAATACTTTGTGATATACCCTTTGTTGGCAATGACAGAGGTCAAACGTTTTCTGTAAGTCTTCACAATGTTCACACACTGTTGCTGGTATTTTGGCCCATTCCTCCATGCAGATCTCCTCTAGAGCAGTGATGTTTTGGGGCTGTTGCTGGGCAACACGGGTTTTCAACTCCCTCCAAAGATTTTCTATGGGGTTGAGATCTGGAGACTGGCTAGGCCACTCCAGGACATTGAAATGCTTCTTACGAAGCCACTCCTTCGTTGCCCGGGCGGTGTGTTTGGGATCATTGTGATGCTGCAAGACCCAGCCACGTTTCATCTTCAATGCCCTTACTGATGGAAGGAGGTTTTCACTCAAAATCTCACGATACATGGCCATTCATTCTTTCCTTTACACGGATCAGTCATCCTGGTCCCTTCGCAGAAAAACAGCCCCAAAGCATGATGTTTTCACACCCATGCTTCACAGTAGGTATGGTGTTCTTTGGATGCAACTCAGCATTCGTTGTCCTCCAAACACGATGAGTTAAGTTTTTACCAAAAAGTTCTATTTTGGTTTCATCTGACCATATGACATTCTCCCAATCTTCTTCTGGATCATCCAAATGCTCTCTAGCAAACTTCAGACGGGCCTGGACATGTACTGGCTTAAGCAGGGGGATACGTCTGGCACTGCAGGATTTGAGTCCCTGGCGACGTAGTGTGTTACTGATGGTAGGCTTTGTTACTTTGGTCCCAGCTTTCTGCAGGTCATTCACTAGGTCCCCCATGTGGGGGACCAACATTTCACCCAAACCATTTCAGTAGTGAAAAGGGGTGTTTTTCCAGTAGAAAAACTGGAATTTCAGTTTACTCCCTAAAGTTTTTATTTTTACCCCAACCCTGATTTTAACTGACAAGTACAGGAGTAGTTAGTGGTTGACAAGTGGCATAACGGTCAAGAGCATAGCAAGGACTGGTTCAGAGGGGGTCAGCACCAGTCACTCATAACAGTAAGGGAGGAACAGTCACACACTGACAGCTCTGGTGTTGTTCTCAGTCGAGAGCCCAGTACCACCGACACTGGGTGAGAGTATAAATAGCCCATCTCTCATTAGTACAGAACAACCTTCATGCTAAACCTGAGGGTCCCAACAGAATGCAAAAATATGACACCGACTGACCTTTTCAAGTAGCCACACACCTCAGTCATGTCCCCCAGTAACACCAGTTACCCAACAGAATAATCAAAATGGCAATGTGTTGTTGCTACAGCAGGAAGCCTGTTGCGCGCCATCACAGCCACACCGCGCACCCACCATGCAATCTGGCTTACTCACCATTATAGCAGCAGAGACGACAGACTGAGAAGATGTGTGCGTGTGACAGTGTGCACTACAAGTGACAAAATGTGCCCCTCCCCCCTTAATAAAAGTGGGTGAATCACTCGCACCCCCCCCCCCCCCCAGTGAAAACATGATGCCTGCTAGTTGGCCGGCCGTCAGGCAGGGTGGGCCGGTCTAGGTCACATGTTTGGAGCTGGGCCCTGTGGCAGCGTGCCCAGCCTCAGTTACCATCTTGGAATCCCCTACCCCAAACCAGAACACACTGATCATCTTCCACTCACCCGCATGCACTACATTTGTGACAGCTCCCCCTAAACCACCTAGGAGCTTTAAACTCAAGACTGTACGAGTCTGAACATTGAGCCATGCATTCACTCTTCTTCAAAACAAACTACAGCCACCGTCTGACCTTCACCTTACACTACAATTACCATAATGCATCGCTGTGTTGTGACCTCCGTAACCTCAGGGCTGATTCTGTCTGATCTGACAGCAAAAATGTAATGCCTCCAAGCACGTTAGCGAGCCCTTACCACCTAATTAACACCCGAGAGGCTGTAGTAAATCAGTCTGTCCTTCACAAATATCCATTTGCGCCACAGTCCAACTGGCTACAGTAGAGCCACCAGACAGATTATTTACATCTTCCAGTTTGAGGCTGGCCTGGTACTGAAACCTGAAACAGTCAAGCCAGGTATTTGCAGATCTTTAAGGCACATTTTCTCCCCAATTTCGATCTCGTTTCATCGCTGCAACTGCCCAATGAGCTCGGGAGGCGAAGGTCAAGTCATGAGTCATCTGAAATACAACCCGCCAAACTACACTTCTTAACACCCACCTACCTAACCCGGTAGCCAGCCGCACCAATGTGTCAGAGGAAACACCGTTCAACTGACGACCGAGGTCAGCCTGCCACAAAGAGTTGCTAGAGCGAGATGAGCCAAGTAAAGCCCACCCTGGCCAAACCCTCCCCTAACCCGGACGACACCAGGCCAATTGCACGCCGCCTTATGGAACTGGAATCCAACCCAGGTCTGTAGTGACACATCCAGCAATGCAGTGCCTGAGGCCTCCCAAGTGGCGCAGCAGTCTAAGCAATGTGGTTAACCACTACACTTATACTAATCCATACACTCCAGATCTGTAAACTTTAAAGGGTTAGGGCCAAAGGGAAAGTAGAAGCAAATTTGGACCACCTATATCAGTTACATGTGTGTCTGTGGGAGTTTATATGCAAGGTTCGCTCTGTGTGTCCATGCATGCTTATCAGCACCGACTGTCTGCGCAGGGTTAATCCCCGCCTGGTGTGTGTGTGTGTGTGGTGGAGTGTGCCTGGTGTGAGAAGCAGTCACCCCAGCAGGTCCCAGTGCAGAGTGAGTTTCTGTAACTGAAGCCGCAACAAGGGTCCTGTGACATTTAATCCCGGAGTGTAACCTCTACCAGAGCACCACAACGACCCTCCAAAGACTGCTGCTCCCACTGCCTACAACCTTTGAAACTGAAGGAAGCAAACCCTTGGACCCTGGCTGGCTCACCATTACAAATATGAGCACCCCAAACCCAACTCCCCCTTGGTTGAAGGGAAATGTGACACGGTACACACAGGTACGAGGAGAGGGCAGGACAAACTCACTTGCTAGTTTGGCTTGTAGTCCTGAGGGTCCAGGTTTGGAGGCGGTCTCTGTCTTGGAGGAGCTGGGTAGGGACAGTTTGGGCTTTGGCAGGTTGACCTTGGGACTGAAGCGGGCCGCCCACTCAAACTTGGACGAGACGGCGGCTTTGGCCTGCTCCTTGTCACGGGTGCTTCGGCGTGGAGAGGGGCTGGAGGCAGAGCGGGAACGATGTGCCTTGTTCTGGTCTTTGCCCTGCTTGAGCCTGGCACCCTGTGTGGCGGTGGCACTGTTGGTGCCTGTGGAGGAGGAGGAAGAGGTGGAGGCAGAAGAGGAGGAGTCAGTCACCGTGCTACACCCAGCTTTGGCTGAGGCGGCCGACTTCGACGCCAGCTTGGTGGGTTTTGCAAATCTGCCGTCGGTACGGTTGGGGAGCGACCCAGCAGTGCTGCTCAGACAGGGGAGGGAGTCAGCCTTCTTCCGTTTAAGATTCGGTGAAGCCCCAGAGGCCCCGCTCTTCTTGCTCTGGCCGCGGCCTGTAGGCAGCTCTGGAGCCAAGGGTCTCTTCTTGGAGGATTTGGCAGGGCCTTTCTTGGCCTCAGTGGTATGGTCTCTGGGTGGGGGGTTGGATTTTGACTTCTTGGCTGGGGTGGGGGTGTAGGTGTTAAGGTCAGGTGCAGAATTTCTCTTCAACCCTCGGGTGGTGCCTTCAGTCTTGGATTGGTGTCCTGTTGGCTCTCGCTCTGATGTACCTGCGGCCTCTGGGTCGCCTTGCAGCACAAATGAAGCCACAGACAGTGACAGACTGCTACTCCAAGGGCGGTGGAGGACAGGAGAAAGAGAGAACCTTTTAGCACAGTTTCCAAACTGGAAAGTGATTAAGTACAACGCTTCCATTCAGTTAATTTAGGCGTACATTAAATAGCCAATGGCGCTATAGATTGAAAAACAATAGTTACATTTCTATCTAAGCGCAATAGTCGGTCTAAAGCAGACCCCACAAACAGTGAGTGTGAAGGAGAGAGGGGTACCTTCTTGAGCTGTGCCCTCTGGACTGGCCAGAGGCTGAGCTGGGTGCGGCTTTGGAAGCCTTAGATTTAGATCTTCTACTTTCAGGAGGGGAATTTGCTTTATGTTTTACCTGCTCTGACTGCAACCTGTAAGGTGGGGAATTAAAGAGCAAGTGAGTGTGGATTTTGTGTAAATCACTCCATATCATTATTAGAAGACTTGATGAAGTCATTCCCACATCATTGTTCACCCATCCTGTACTGCTCCAAGGAATTCCTCTGGAGAACACCATGAAAAAACAATCTAAATATACTTGAAGATTAATACACAAGACACCAAATAATAATTTTTCCTTTAACTCAACACATTGGAAAGGCTTAAGACATTTGTAATATATTAGAATGAACGTCAAGCATTCCCTTACTTGTTCAGACAGACAGATAAACACACCAAAACAAACATGTGAGAACACAGATACAGATGTGCTGGGGGGGGGGGGGGGGCGACAACGATGACTTACCTTCCTACGACTGTATGGTCTTGTGGCTGGGCCGCAGCAGTGTTCCTCTGTGAACGGCGCAGTGACCCCCCTGGATTGGAATTAGGCCGGTTGGACATTGGCACCTCTCTCCTGAAGGGACATACCCTTTCTAGACACTACCATTCACTAGGCCGAGGAGAAGAGAGTAAAGATCAGATCATGGGGGAGACATCAGGGTGCCCTCGCGATTACCATGACCTCAAACAAAGTTAAATCCAATGGACAGATCGATGTGTTGGCTATTGATGTCAATGCTGCCGTTTTACTCAAAGTATTCCATAAACCCCACTAAATGATCACATGAATTGGGCTGCCTGTGTAAACACAGCCCTGGTAAATGAATCACAAAAATGTACACCTGATACAAGCCCCTGCCTAACAAAACAATCGTATTACTCACATTACCATTTGTTTGAAAGCAGTAAAGGGCAGTATGCAAGATCAATGAGCCTCAGCCAAACATCACACGGAGACATACACCTCTAAATCTGATGAGACCAAAGATAGATGGCAGATTGAGACAATGACGACAGGCCCAAAATAACTGTACACTAACTTAAAACAAAGACTCATATAGATTTAAAAGCAGTGATGGACGCATTATTTTTGGCCAATACCGATATTTTACTTACCAAAAAACCCAATACCGATATTTAAAGTTTTTGCAGCCTTTTAAGCATTCTATTACAGTTAAATAGTTAACACACACACAGACGCAGCGGTCTAAGGCACTGCATCTCAGTGCAAGAGGCGTCGCTAGAGTCCCTGGTTCGAATCCAGGCTGTATCACATCAGGCCGTGATTGGGAGCCCCATAGGGCGGTGCACAATTGGCCCAGCGTCTTCCAGGTTTGGCCGGAGTAGGCAATCCTTGTAAATAAGAATTTGTTCTTAACTGACTTGCCTAGTTAAATAAAAGGTTATGATTTTTCAGCGCCGATACCGATTAATTGGAGGACCAAAAAAGCCAATACCGATTAAATCAGCCAATTTTTTCAAACATTTATTTGTAATAGTGACAATTACAACAACACTGAATATACACTTATTTAACTTAATACAATACATCAATAAAATCAATTTAGCCTCAAATAAATAATGAAACATGTTCAATTTGGTTTAAATAATGCAAAAACAAAAAGTGTTGGAGAAGAAAGTAAAAGTGCAATATATGCCATGTAAGAAAGCTAATGTTTAAGTTCTTTGCTCAGAACATGAGAACATATGAAAGCTGGTGGTTCCTTTTAACAGGAGTCTTCAATATTCCCAGGTAAGAAGTTTTAGGTTGTAGTTATTGTCGGAATTATAGGACTGTTTCTCTATACGATTTGTATTTCATATCCCTTTGACTATTGGATGGTCTTTTAGGCACTTTAGTATTGCCCGTGTAACAGTATAGCTTCCATCCCTCTCCTCACTCCTACCTGGGCTCGAACCAGGAACACATCGACAACAGACACCCTCAACTACACCAAGTCTCAGAGTGAGTGACGTTTGAAATGCTATTAGCGCACACCCTGCTAACTAGCTAGCCATTTCACATCGGTTACACTAGCCTAATCTTGGAAGTTGATTGGCTTGGAGTCATAAACAGCGCAAGCTTGAAGCATTGTGAAGAGCTGCTGGCAAAACGCACGAAAGTGCTGTTTGAATTAATGGTTACGCGCCTGCTTGTCCCTACCGTCGCTCAGTCAGATACTTGTATGCTCAGTCAGATTATACGCAATGCAGGACACGCTAGATAATATCTAGTAATATCAACCATGTGTAGTTAACTAGTGAATTTGATTGATTGTTTTTTTATAAGATAAGTTTAATGCTACCTAGCAACTTACCTTGCATTCGCGTAACAGGCAGTCAGTCTCCTTGGAGTGCAACGGTCGTTATTGCGTTGGACTTGTTAACTGTAAGGTTGCAAGATTGGATCCCCGAGCTGACAATGTGAAAATCTGTCGTTCTGCCCCTGAACGAGGCAGTTAACCCACCGTTCCTAGGCCTTCATTGAAAATAAGAATGTGTTCTTAACTGACTTGCCTAGTTAAATAAAGATTAAGTAAATGTGTAAAAAAAAATAGTGTCCAAAAATACCGATTTCCGATTATGAAAACTTGAAATCGGCCCTAATTGATCGGCCATTCCGATTAATCAGTCGACCTCGAACACACACACACAAAAGTAATTTTGTTGGCATTTACATATACCCCCATTACCAGTAAAACAATCAAAACATATTTCTTTCACTTGCTTGCTGTGCCGTTTTGTTGTTCAGTCGTTTCATTCTCAACCATTCTCTTATTTAATTAATGGTGGTCGGACGCATCTGTGAAGCTAGACACATTAAGAATTAGCCACAATAGTTAGCCTTCAAAATAAAAGTGGCATAATTCTACTATTTGTATTAATTTACATCATTGTCAATTACATACTTTTATTTTGAAGGCAACCTGCTCGAGCCTCACTAGCCACTTGAAGCTAGCTGGCTGCTTATAACGTTAGCTTTGGGCAACAGGGTTAAGTAACTGGCTAGCTACCGATATTTATTTTCATGAATTAAAGTTCAATTTCAATAGGCGAACAAGTGGCTACGCACAAGATTCCTAAATCATTGCCAAGAATAATGAAAATGACTGCAGTTTCTACTGGTCATTGTTTTCAGGCTGGTGCTAGCTAGGTTCCAAGCTAAAGCTAGCTACCCCAGAATTTGCGGTTGAACAAGTAATGCCTTATTACCAACGCGGTATTGTAAACACATTGTCCGTGGCCAGTGTGCGCTTGTTTGCAGACTTCTGTTGTACAGCTTTGACAGTACTACTGATAGTGGTGGCGCTTGGCTTGCACGTGCAAATTCAGAACACACAACAGTCTATAATATAACTTATTTGACATGCATCTTTTTTGACACGCAAAGACCCAAACGGCATTCCACAGTATGGAGTGAGGCTAATAGCAGTGACTCTATTACTGTGTAACTCCGGTAGGGCAACATGTGTACTGGTGCTCGGCCAGTCGGCGAAAGCCAACTTCACACAAAACAGAGAATGGTTGATTGTCAAGGGCAATGAATTGCATTATCCTGGCATTAATGGATTTCGCCTGAGTTGTCTCACTGAAAATGTCTTACTCTTTTTTTTTCTCTTCAATTTAAAGTTTTTATTAAGTTCTTGTTTTTCAATCAACCAACAAAACACATTCCACATTCACAGATGTGACAGGCTTAAAAAAAAAAATATATAACACATTTGAAAAATTAAAAATACAATTAAAATGAAAGATTAAGAAAAATAAGTGGTTTTATTTGACTTTATATATTCATTTTCCTTGGTGCATGTATATATACACATACCTACTCAAACTTAAAATAAAAACACACAAAAAAAAAAAAACTTGCAGCAGCACTATCGAGGTTCTTCTATTTCTAGCATTCTCTGAGACGACGGGCCAATAATTTGTTTTTAGGTTTTACAGTACCTTACACAACATGTATTTGCGCATTTCCCTAGTCACCCCATTCACTCTGTCCAGTTTGAAATATAGTTGAATAGTGGAGACCAGAGTCTATCAAACTTGGGCTGTCTCTTGTGGAGGTCATAAGTGAGCTTTTCAAGAGGAAGAAAGTCAACAATCTGGTCAATCCACATTTTAAATGTAGGAGGGGTATTAGAGGCCCACAATAGAATAATACATTTCTTAGCAAAGTATGTAATAGTCATAAGCAAATTCTCTGTCAGGATCAAGAACAAAGTCCTGCTGGGCATTAAGAAGATACACAGGGTCATATCAAACTGTACCTCTAGTATTTTCTGCCAGAATCTAGCACTCTCTCTACAGCTCCAAAATACATGCATATTAGGTTCCACTTTCAGAGGCACATCTTTTACAGTTAGGAGACATCTGTTTTCATTCTATGGAGTCTAAAAGTAGTATAATAAAATTTGTACAAACATTTGTAATTAGATTTTCATTTTTACATTGGTAGAGGAGCAGTATACCCTGTCGCAAACCTCCGCCCATAACTCATCACTGATAGTCAGACCAAGGTCCTTTTCCCAGATTATTTTCAAATGAGTAAAGGGGGAGCCTCGTTTCTCAGAAAGGAGTCTATAGATGTAAGATATTTTGCCTTTAATGGATTGTGCTGTGACAAGGGTTTCAACTTCATTCAACTGAGTTCTAAACCTCCTCTTGGAGGTAAATGAGGAAATTACATGTCTAATTTGAAAATATATTTTTTAAATGGGATCTTGGCACATCGAATTCACTGCAGAGCTCTTGAAAGGATTTCAGTGTAGTGGTTTTCTGATGAAATAGGTCTGAAAAGGTAGAGTATGCCAAAGATTGAAGTTGGCATCCCTCAGGGCTTTTGGCAAGTCTGGGTTGCCTACTATAGGCGAGTGAGAACATATTTGGGAGGAAATGCCCAGGTATTTCTTACAGTCCCTCCATGCTAGTAGGGTGCTGTAAATCAAAGGTTTTGGCTATGTTGCCCACTTCACTAAAGTTAATGAATATAATTGAGCTTAA
Source organism: Oncorhynchus nerka (assembly GCF_034236695.1). NCBI lineage: Eukaryota > Metazoa > Chordata > Actinopteri > Salmoniformes > Salmonidae > Oncorhynchus > Oncorhynchus nerka. The sequence goes on from NC_088406.1 coordinate 43,055,864, forward strand.
GGGCAATGAACCACAGGATTGGGCTTCTGTCTGTTTGTGATCCATGTTAGCATGTTGCGGATTTGGGCAGACCAGTAGTACAATTGAAGGGAGGGAAGGGCAAGACCACCCTTAGTCAGGTTTCGATAGAGTGGACTGATCCTAGGTTTTTTATTACCCCATATAAATTTGGTGATGCTTTGGTTAGTTGTTTTGAAGATGGAAACTGGGAGATAGCATGGGAGTATCTGAAATAAGTAGTTCTGTCTAGGGAGGACGTTCATACGGATGACATTAATTCTTCCAACTAAGCTAATTGGGAGGGAGATCCAGGTTTGGAGATCGTTCTTGATTCAATCTAGGAGTGGAAGATAATTTTCCTTAAAAAGGCTATTCAGATCTGGTGTTATGAAGATCCCGAGGTATCGAAACCCCTGTGTTTTCCATTGGAAAGGACATAGTGTCTTCATAGAGCTGGTAAGTGTAATATTTAGAGGGCAGACAGTGGATTTGTTAAAATTGATCTTATAACCTGAAAACTTGCCATACTGAGGAATTGTGTCTAAAAGAGGGAGGGATTTCTCAGGGTTGGATGTGTAGAGCAAGACATCATCCGCGTAAAGCGAAATCTTGTGCTGCAGGCCACCTGCAGAAACACCCTTAATACTTGGATTGCTCCTTATCAGCTCTGCCAGAGGCTCCGCCCCCAACAAGTAGAGCAGGGGGGACAGAGAGCACCCTTGTCTTGTGCCCCATTCGAGGGAATCTGTCAGAGTTCAGTTCATTAGTAGTCACCATGGCATTTGGATGAGAGTATAGTGATTTGACCCATTTAATAAAATTTGGGCCCAAGACTGAAAACAGAAAGCTCCACTCCATCCTGTCAAATGCCTTCTCAGCATCCAGTGACGCCAGCAGGACAGAGGTCTTCTGTGCATTTACTTGATCAATAAAATCAAAAAGACGGCGAATGTTATCAGAAGAGTATCTCTAATAAATCCAGTTTGGTCCGCTTTTATTATTTTGGGAAGTAGAGTGTTTAGGCTTTTGGCGAGCAATTTGGTAATTATTTTATAGTCGAAATCCAACAAGCTTATGGGCCGGAAGGACGAGCAGGATAGGGGGTCCTTGTCATTTTTTAGCAACACTAATGCGAGCTGTGTGCATTGAGTTTGGGAGAACTCAGTTTTTGCAAAAATCCTCCAGCATTGGCATGAAAATAGGGCTAAGTTGGGGCCAAAAAGCTTTGTAGAACTCTGGGGAATCCATCTGGGCCTGGGGACTTATTAGGTGGCATGGAGGTAATTGCCTCCAGGATCTCCTCAGGAGTGAAGGGGGAGTTGAGATCTTCTTGGTCGGTCTCTGATAGTTTAGGTAGCGAGATTCCCTCTAGGAAAGAGTGGAGTTCTGCCTCTGTGTGTTCTCTCAGATGTGTATAGTTTGCAGTAAAAATCATGAAAACTTAAATTGATATTTTTTGGGTCATATGTGACCTCGTCCCCTGCTGTTCGGATAGCCATGATTGTACGCTCTGACTGCTCCTTTTTTAATTGGTAAGCAAGCAATCTACTGGGCCTATTGCTATACTCATGGTATTTCTGTTTAGTAAATACATTTTTTATTTTCCGAGTGTAGTCCAAATTCAGTTTGGCTTTGGCTGCTTTAAGATTACTCCAGGAGGTGCTGTCTGGGGATTGTTTATGTATTTTTTCACAGCATTCCAGCTCCCTCAAGATCTAGCCTGTGTGCTTCCATTGTTTTTTTCCTTAGAGGAAGCATATGCGATGAGATGGCCTCTTAGTGTGGCTTTAGCAGCTTCCCACATTGTGGCCGGAGAAACAGGAGAATCTTTGTCTTGTATGTAGTTGTCTATCCATGTAGTTACCAATGTATGGAACACTTCATTTGATAGCATGGAGGTGTTGAATATCCAGCTCTTTGAACTCAGGATGTTTTTGCAGAGGTCAAAGCGGAGGTGGACAAAGGCGTGATCTGAAAGTGCTATGGGTCCGATTGTACATGTGGCTGAATTTATGAAACTCTTTGGGATAAAAATGTAATCTATACGGGAGTAGGTCTTATGGACATTAGAGTAGTATGTATAGTCCATAGATGAGCTATTAGTCTCTCTCCAGATATCTATCAGTCCCATCTCTTTAGTAAGAGAGTTCAACATCTTTGCAGATCTAGGATTTGTGGGGGGACTTGAGAAGATTTGTCTAGGGTTGGGTTAAGGGTACAATTAAAATCTCCAGCCACCACGCCAAAGGAGACACAATGCTCATTGAACAGGGTTATAATTTGACATGAAGGAAGGAGTATCTGTGTTAGGGGCATATATTTTTAATATAGTAATTGGTTGACCATATAGTGACCCAGTTATCAAAATAAATCTCCCCTCCGGATCAGATATATTTTTGTCAATTATGAATGGAACATTTTTATGGATAAGTATGGCTGTGCCTCTACTGTTTGATTTGAAAGATGAGAAATACACCTGTCTCACCCAAGCTCTGCGGAGTTTGGCATGTTCAGCATCACAGAGGTGTGTCTCTTGTAATAGCGCGATGCCTGCTTTTTCCTTTTTTAGAGCATAGTATCTTTTTCCGTTTTATCGCATGCCCTAGACCATGGCAGTTCCATGTCAATAGATTTAAGGTACTAGTCATCGAACAGTAATCGAACTTTAGTGCAAGTCATCGCTGGGTAAAAGTGGATAGTAGTTACAGCTGCGTTCACATAAAAGGAAAATAAATGGTGTACATAAAATAATCATCTCTGAACACCCCAGCCGAGTTCCCAAACAACTCGACACATCCCGTTGGATCTATTACCCCCCCGCTCAGTCTCAATTCTGTGTTCCGAATAAAACAAAAACCGGGAACAGTTAGCAATGCACAACGTCTCCCTCTCCCCACCAAAGAAATGCCTCATCCTCTCCACCCCGCATTGAGTAAATGACACAGTTGCCCTCGTCCAGACCACACTAAAAGAGGGGAGAAAAATAAAAATCAATAGCCCAGCCTACATATACCTCCCCCAAGGGACATAGGGAACGCCAAGTAATAATAGCAACAAAAAAACAGGGAAATAAAAGTAGGCTGAAACATTAGTAGGCCTAGGTTAGGCTATAGAGCCCATCCCTCTCAGTTAAAGGAAAATAAATATAAATTGGACGGCTATAATGACATTTAGGGGGTGGGTCTCTGGATATGGGCTATATGTTGTCTTACCTCCTTTAGTAATGGCATTAATCGCATTTAGTCATTGGTCCGTTTCTCATTGACCAGGATTGTCTTTCAAAAAACGGTTTTGCCTCGTCGGGAGTTTTGAAGTGTCGCAAGGCTCCTTGGTGAAGAATCCTGAGCTTGTTTGGGTATTTGAATCCCCTGAAGATGCCTCGGTCAATTGAGTATTTCTTCACTTTGACAAACTCTCTGTGCTTTTGGCGTATTCCAGGTGACAGGTCCTGGTGTAAAGAGAGTATGGCGTTTCCCACTGTGATGGTGTTGTTTATCGCCGCCTGTAGGACTCGTTCCTTGTCGGTGAATCTCAGGAAACGTATGGTGATTGGGCGCGGTGGTTGTCTGACTGCTGGTGGGGGCCTCAGTGCTCTGTGAGCTCTCGAGTTCTATGGGCCTGTCGGTGGACAGGTGGAGCCACTCGCGAAGATTGTCTTGCAGGTAGCGGATCAGTGGCATGTTTCCCCTCATCTTTTTCGCCCAGATTGAATAGAACACAATTATTCCTTTGCCCCCTGTTTTCTCTTCCAGATGCTTTATTTTCTTTTTAGCATATGCTATTGTTTCCATGGCATCTGTCAATGTTTTCCATGGATAGGATTCGCCCCTCTGCCTCAACCATAATCGCGGGGCGCCTGGACATCTTGTTGTTGATGTCAGGCAAAGCGTTTTCCAGGATTGTCACCTTGCCCCCTATCGCACTGAGCTGAGAGTTAATGGCATCTAATTTGGTGTCATGTTCTGTACGTTGGGATCTCAACTCAGAAAGGATGTCTTTGACAGAGTGCGAGGTTGGCATTCGTTGTGCCTCGGGGGGGGCGGGTTCTCTTGCTCCTGGCTAATGGCGCTAGTTTTTTCGAGGCTTTTTCCGTTGCTAATGCTCGAGTCCGGGTAAAAATGTCACCTGTAGTGTCTCCTTTTGTAGCCGCCATGACTTTTTCTTACTAAAGCTAAATGAGTTTGAACTTGGAGTGGAGGTAAGATTAGGAATTGGAAACTACTTGTGCGGAGCTCTTAGATCATGCGGCCATCTCGTTCAAGGGTCACGTGATCCCCCCGTCATACTATTTTTAACGGCTGCTCGAATTTTTGACTGCTCAAGCCACACAGCAGACATTGCGGGCTAGGTTAGGAATGTGTTGCACGTGGCATTATTACGCCATGTACCTACGTTACATAGGTATGCACTGTTGCATAGACATTGGTTTTTAACATCGGCGTTAAACTAGACATCGGGCCGAAACAAATGTTGGCATTTTTAACTAATATCGGCCTATTCCGATATATCGTGCATCCCTAGTTATTTTAGATTATTACACCTAGCTATATAGTTAGCTAATTACAGCTACTGAAACAGATGTTTTGCTACGTTTTTGGGGAAGAACAGTTTGCATCCATGAGCTAGCTAGCCTTTTAATTTTTATGACCAGCACTTTAGGTGCCCGAGACAACCAGCATCATAGCATATGTATTGATGAAACATCGTGACATATGAAATATGAGTGACAGTGTAATAACTACATTTTTTTAACGTATGTGTTAAATTGTGACGTGCAGTCATTCAGGTCCTGATGGGTCAACCGGCTTATTTGACACATCAAAAAAGTGTATCTTTGACAAACAAAGACCTAAACGGCATTCTATAGAAATCCTGGGTGAGAATGAAACGACTGAACAACGAAACAGCACAGCAAGCAAGTGAAAGAAATAGGTTTGGATTGTTTTACTGGTAATGATGACATACGTAAATACCAACAAAATAACTTGTGTGTGTGTGTGTGTGTGTAACCTTTATTTAACTAGGCAAGTCAGTTAAGAACAAATTGTTATTTACAAGGACAGCCTACCCCAGACCACTTGTGCACCGCCCTATGGGACTCCAATCACAGTCAGATGTGATACCGTCTGGATTCGAACCAGAGCCTGTAGTGACACCTCTTGCATTGAGATGCAGTGCCTTAGACCGCTGCATCCATGTGTGTGTTTCAACTATGCAACTGTACTAGAACACTTAAAAGGCCCCTAAAATTTTAAATAAAATCGATATTGTTTCTTTTGCCAAGGAAAATATCAGAATCGGCCAAAAAGGTTATATCGGTGGATAACTAATCTTGATAGCATGTCTTGTTTTGACGTGTTAACTTATTAGCCTAGACGTGAAATGTCTAAATTTTACATTCACTTTGAGACTAAATATAACTCACGTCAATAATCTTTTACCCCAAAGTTGTGCATGAATCGGTTGTTGCTAAACAACCCACGTGTCTATATCCAAGCCATATTGATGGAGAATGGTGATATCGTACAGGCCACGAATACAAATCATGAGTAAGATAATTGACAGTTCCCTCCAACCTTGATATTGAGATACCAATGGCGTGCTGTTCTGTTGCACAAGACTTGATTCAACCCTGAATTGAATTGCTAAATTTAAAAAGCAAATGCCCAATTTCACAAGATAAACGCTGCAGTTTGAAATTAAGCAAATCTAGATATTTACATTTGTCTTCTAATAGAGTGGAGGTGAGAATGCCAGGGAGGCTGAAATTAACAGCTTAGCGGGGGTTCCAATTTTATTTAACCTTTTTTGATTCACGCAATGCATCCTCAGATCCTCAAAAAGTTCTACAGCTGCACCACCGAGAGCATCCTGCTGACTGGTTGCATCACTGCCTGGTATACAACTGCTCGGCATCCGACTGCAAGGCACTACAGAGGGTAGTGTGTACGGTCCAGTACATCACTGGGACCAAGCTTCCTGCCATCCAGGACCTCTATACCAGGCGGTGTCAGAGGAAGGCCCTAAAAATTGTCAAAGACTCCAGCCACCATAGTGAGAGACTGTTCTCTCTGCTACTGCACGGCAAGCGGAACCATAGCGCTAAGTCTAGGTCCAAGAGGCTTCTAAACAGCTTCTACCTCCAAGCCATAAGACTCCCGAACAGCTAAACAAATGGCAACCCATACTATTTGCATTGCCCCCCTCGCTATTCTGTTTATTATCTATACATAGTCACTTCACCCCTACCTACATGCACATATTACCTCGACTAACCGGTGCCCCTGCACATTGTACTAGCACCCCTGGTATAAAGCCTCACTAGTTATTTTACTGCTGCTCTTTTATTATTTGTTATATTTATTTGTATTTTTCTTAATCAATTTTATTAAAAACTGCATCGTTGGATAAGGGCTTGTAAGTAGGCATTTCACTGTAATGTCTACACCTGTTGTATTCGGCACATGTGACAAATACAATTTGACCTAGGCCTACTGCCACCAAAACACATTACAGAGGAACTTAACAGCCGTGAGTAAAAGCCCCAACTGGAAGGAAAGGGAGAATGACATTGCAAAAAGGGGGGTCAACTTCATGCAAGAATCAGATACTAGTCACTCTTAAATTATGGCTGACATTCATTAATGCACTTCCACATTAAAGTCATATTGTATTATATGCAAAAAAATAAAATATAATTTGATTCTGCAACAGGCAACTTTGTGATTCCATATTATATACACTGAACAAAAATATAAAAGTGTTTTTCACAAGCAGAAAAATGAGATCCCAGAAATGTTCCATATGCACAAAAAGCTTAGTTCTCAAATTTTGTGCACCAATTTGTTTACATCCCCATTAATGAGCATTTCTCCTTTACCAAGATAATCCATCCACCTGACAGGGGTGGCATATCAAGAAGCTGATTAAACAGCATGATCATTACACAGGTGCACCTTGTACTGGGACCCCCAAAAAAATAACTCTAAAATGTGCAGTTTTATCACAAGACAATGCCACTGATATCTCAAATTTTGAAGGAGCGTTAAATTGGCTAATTGACTGCAGGATTGTCCACCAGAGCAGTTTTCATCCCTCCATCGTAAACAGCTTCCAACGTCATTTTAAAGAATTGTGTTCTTTAAGAATTAAGTCCAACTGGCCTCACAACCACGTGTAACAACGCCAGTCCAGGACCTCCACACTCATCTTCTTAACCTGCGGGACCGTCTGAGACCAGCCACTCGGACAGGTGATGGAACTGTGCTTTTGAACTAAAGAAATTCTGCACAAACCTTCTCAGGGAAGCTCATCTGTGTGCTCGTCGTCCTCACCGGGGTCTTGACATGACAGCAGTTTGGCGTTGTAACCGACTTCCATGGGCAAATGCTCACCTTTGATGGCCACTGGCACACTGGAGAAGGGTGCTCATGGATTAATACTGGTTTCAACTGTACCGGGCAGGTGGTGTTGTGTGGGCAACCGGTTTGCTGATGTCAACATTGTGAACGGAGTGCCCCAGAGAGGCGGTGGGGTTATGGTATGGGCAGGCATAAGCTACGGACAACTAACACAGTTGCATTTTATTGATGGCAATTTTAATGCAGAGATACCGTGACGAGATCCCGAGGCCCATAACCGTGCCCTTCATCTGCCGCCACCACACCATGTTTCAGCATAATGAAAGGCCCCAATTCCTGGAAGTTGAAAATGTCTTCAATGGCCTGCATTCTCACCAGACATGGCACCCATTGGGCATGTCTATTTATTTTGCTCCTTTGCACCCCATTATTTTTATTTCTACTTTGCACATTGTTCCACTGCAAATCTTCCATTTCAGTGTTTTACTTGCTATATTGCATTTACTTTGCCACCATGGCCATTTTTTTGCCTTTACCTCCCTTATCTCACTTCATTTGCTCACATCGTATATAGACTTGTTTCTACTGTATTATTGACTGTATGTTTGTTTTACTCCATGTGTAACTCTGTTGTTGTATGTGTCGAACTGCTTTGCTTTATCTTGGCGAGGTCGCAATTGTAAATGAGAACTTGTTCTCAACTTGCCTACCTGGTTAAATAAATAAAAATGTTTGGGATACTCTGGAATGATGTGTATGACAGCGTGTTTCAGGTCCTGCCAATATATCCAACAACTTCGCAGAGCCAATGAAGAGTGGGACAACATTCCACTGCATGAGGCAAATGTTAGTCCCACCAGATACAGACTGGTTCTGATTCACGCAACTACCCTTTTATATATATTTTTTAATTGGGAGCCAATTTGTTTTCAGCACTGATTTCCATGACTGATCAAACATTGTTCTCTCATGCATCTCATCACTATGCAGCAGACAGACGTATGATGAGCAATATTTTGGAACACCAAATCACAATAAAATCTCAGTATGGAATAACAATACATAATCGAATCACATTACATATAGTATCAGCAGCTAAGTATCGTGATAATATCATAGAGGTCTGTGGCAATTCCCAGCCCTAGAGTCAACACAGTAAGATGGTAGGTAGACAAACATGCTGATTTGTAAACAACATTTCTGCTTCCATTAATTAGCTATGCATTTCTTTAAGCAAAGTATCACCATCAATGATTCACTAAAGATCCTCCGCAAATCCACATGAGCAATATCCAATGAAATATGGCACAATGACAAATTAATATTTCAGGCCTTGCATTCTAAGTAAAAAAAATAATCATAGGCTACATCACAGTAAACGGCCTTCACCATGTAACGTTCCAGTAGCTCACCTACAATAAACACGCGAGTTTAAGTAAATGCTCATGTTAAGAGTCGAGGGGACTCAAAGATGGAATTTGAACAGACTTATTTCGTGAGTTGATTATGATGCACGTCTTAAAACATTTGAAATCTGATAAACTAGCTGCATGTTCTTCACGCCCGATGTATGCCGTCACTCATGTTAAGACCCAATTTAACTGCGATATTGATCATAAAATAAGAATACAATTGGCAAGCTCGCAAGGCCATCTTTGCCAGGCCTTCTCTGACTCCATCCTAGTCTTTATTTATTCGTCCCAACTGACAATTAGTGTTTTACCATGTTCCACTGTAGTCATATACAATAGACAGTTAATTACTATAATAGCTGTCATTATAACTAGATTTTATTAGCCTACACTAATTTCAAGCTCGTTTTATAAAGCGGCCTTCATGCTGACGTAGTTAGCACCAGCTAGGTGGTTAGCAAACCCAGTCCCGTAATTTCAATTTGACAGTAAAGTTAGCTACCAATAGACAAAGAGCCTAGTATGGCACCTTCCAGATTGTAAAGCGATAACGTATGACTTAGCTAAAATGTCTGGTTATTAATGGAAAAATACATTTAAATCCGCAAATAACATGTTAGCTAGCTATGTATGAATGTAAGATGAGAGCTATGTGACATGAAAATGCGTAGTTGGTGGACTGTTGTCCTAAACATTCAGCTAACGTTAAAGACAACCGCACAAAAACATGTAGTTAAAAATAATAACTTAAGCATGGAAACCACCTCAAAGGGAATGGCTAGCAAATCTAAATAACAATTGTCTAATCTTTCCATCGAAAATGGCAACATCGGTAGGACTAATATTAACTTCACACCAGAGCAAGCTTGCTAACGTTAACTAGCTTTCTTGTTAGGACAGGCTAGCTACGTTAATTTAATAGTTGTTCAAATGGGATGTCAGACAAACTACATCCAACGATATTCACACGGCATTAACTAACGTTAATCTGGTCATTTAAATTTTGTATTTAGCTGACGTTAGCTAGCTAACAGAATCTAGTTACATAGCTAACGGTAGTTCGCTGGCTAGTTTTGATAATTATTGTATCGCCTCAGTAATTTGCCAGCTGTCGACGTGTAAAAAACGCAAGGTTTAAAAGTAACGTTAGTTATGTAGCTAGCTGAACAAGCGTTTACTTGATTAGTAATGGCTAGCCAAATGGGAAGCTAACGTTTCTTGCCGCTAGTTAGCAATGTTAAATTAGTTACCTGCTTACTTTCTAGCCTGACGTTATAAATTACTATAGCTAGCTAACGTTAGCTCTATTAAATGGGGAATGCCATATTCAATAACACGATAACTTTTACACACAAGTTGCAAGGTGGTAGCCAGCTAACGTTAGCCGCTTTTTAATATTATGTTAGATACTAACGTTACATGTTGACCTTAACCCGACCAATATCGGGTTAGGTAAGTTAGCTAAAAAGTTAGTGTTAACCGGCTAACAAATGTCGCTAACTTCGACAATTGCTAACGTCGTTAGCTATATAGCGAGGTACCTAGCTGGTAGCCAACCAACTAGCTAAAATGTTTGTTTCGCCGACTGGCTAACCGTATGCCATTTCCAATTCAAGAGTTATTGTTTGGTTAGCGAGCTTATTTTTTTGCACTAGCTACCTATGTTTATGGAAGAGAAATTGCAACACGAAATGGCCTCTGAACCTTCTTTGCTGCTTGCATCACACAGAGAAAGCAGGAACAGGATTCGAGAGATGACAATTGGAAACCATATTTTTTTCGCGAGACGGATACTCCATTCCTCACAAGTATTTCAGTCTTATATTATCAATGACTACTACTGAATAAGACGCCACTGAACGTTAAATATATTATGTTATTACCTATTTGTTCCAGTGTTGTAGTTGTAACAGACAGTGCACCAACTCCACTCTCTCAGCCTTCACATCAGCTGAGGTACCTGCAACTGCAATATACCTCCGCTCTAAAGTGCCCCATTCTTCCGCTCGGAACTACTTTCAATTTAGATTGTAAAGTCGACAATGAAACAAACCTGCGCCAAATAAATACACGTATTCAATAACAATGTACTGAATGTATTTACTAATGTCTACAGTTGTGTTCAGAAAATGTACAATTATATTTCACAGTAGGATAGCGACGAAATATTAATCCGCTGGGTCGTGACCCCCTAATCCAACTGTTTTCTCGAAAATATACATGACATCGTGGGTTGATCATTATTTTATTTATATACTTAAATTAGCAATCACTCAATATACAGTTGCGAACAGAATTCGCTTTCATTGTCACACAAAATATTTCGCTGTTGTTTTCTCTCCGTTGTCATAGAAACTCTTTAGCGTCTAAAAATGGCGTCTTTATTTGGCAAGAAAGTGTTTGAAATAAATGGCCCCCTCCTACAAGATATATTTTTCGGCTTACTGTCACTTAAACTGAGGTAAATTATTATATTTTATCACCCATTTGATATGTATCTTGGGATTGTTGAGAGTTAAAAACAGATAGTCAACTTTATCAGCACAATGCTGGACTGTGCCTGTGGAGAAAGGCTACACATCAAGACAGCAGCCATGGTACACAAACACTGTATTTGGTAGTGTTGCTCTCCATTGACATGATTGTACTTTTAAATGCTACATATCAACCTTATGTATCTGACATTTCTTTCTGCGAGTAACTTTTCTGTTTCAACATGCTTTGAACATAGATTAAATACAAGGCTCTGATGATTGGAGAGAACTGAGTTGTATAACGGGCCTATTTATTTTTTCATTTCTCTTCAGGTGATATGGATCATGGAAGATTTCTTTGCGGATTGAATTCAAGGGTGCTGCACCTGGAGAAAATAGGATGACCCACGATGACCATTTGCATGATTCCCGCATGCAGTGTAAGGTTTCCATTACAAGTCTCTGCCATGAAACTCTTTAAGCCTACATCAGCTACTGTATTTGTTTTTGTGTAGATACACATGGTTCTGTTGGTGTCTTGAAAAGTGCACTGCCCTGAGTAGGTATGTACTACTCCTTCTCTAGAACAGGTAGGTGTGGTGTTTGGCCAGCAGATTTTACAGTGCACCCAAGCACTGTGCCATGGGAACTTTGATTACCTGGAGTGCCTGCCCAATGACTTACTGCTCCAAATCCTGGCCTTCTTGGAACTGAAGGACGTTGCACTGCTGGCACAGACCACAAAGAGGTTCCACAAGGTGAGCCTGGGCTTTACAAACCCAAAGGACAGGTTTCTCAGATGAAAATTAAATCTACTCCTGGGAAAAGATTCATATTAAGAGAATTTCAATTTTTTAAATATATTTTTTTACCCTTTATTTAACTAGGCAAGTCAGTTAAGAACAAATTCTTATTTTCAATGATGGCCTAGGAACAGTGGTAGAACAACAGATTTTTACCTTGTCAACTCAGGATTCGTTCTTGCAACCTTTTGGTTACAAGTTCAACGCTCTAACCACTATGCTACCTGCCGCCCATTGACATTGCTTGCTTTTAAATCCAGGACTAGTCTTAATGTGTCCAGGAAACCAGTCCATATTGTGCACGCAAATAGTTTACAAAAGCACATTTTACTTTCATATGCACATTCTTTCATTAAAGGCCCTGACAAGGAAAACCTCAGGGCTCTAGTTAGGCTATAACATGGCCAAGAAAATATGATCTGGGTTTAGTTAGTGAGCTAGTGTTTGTCTGCCTGTCTGTGTGTGTTGTATTTCAATACGGAATGGGATATCCCAGCTCTGCAACTCTCCAGAGTTCTGGGAACAGACTGTGAGGGGTCGCTGTGATAAACTCACGCCTGACATGGAGGCCCTAGCCAACGCCACGGGCTGGAGGAAGATATTCTTTGCCTTCAACACCAAAGAGAACCAGCAGTATGTACATGGAGGTAGCTAGACACTTAAACAAGACAGTGTTACTCATCTCATAATAAAGATTTGAGGAAATATAACTTTCTCTGCCATTAGCACAAGGAGTTATTTATGCATTTGAATGGTGTGTTGTGTCTCTGTTTAAAATGCACTATTGATTGATTTATGTTGTGAATGTGTATTTCAGAGCTTGTTTATTCTCTCTGCAAAAATAAAAAAGTGCCAAATGCTATATGCTTCCTTTGAAAAAATAACATTAAATTATTTAGTCTTGGTTTTTGTTATTGCATTTGAGCTCTAATCCAGTATGTTATATGCACTGTTTACAAGTAAAGCCATAATATTACTGAATGAATGCATGTTGCAATGGAATTGTTGAGGTGTTTATTATACTCTCTGGGTGTGACTGTGGGTCGTGTTCTTCAGTTGAAATTAGATACTTGGTAAAGTGTCCAATCTTTATCACACTCAATAATAGTAAGAACACATTAGTATGGTGTTTTAAATTGTATTCAAATATTGTTACGTGCATGCCTGTTATAATAAAGAGTAGGCTAAAACAGATTCAGCTACTTATAATGAGCTCATGGGTCAACCGTAAAGCTGGAGATGTTTCCTGTTTGAAGACCGATTTAGCGTTCCTACGCCCTCTGCTGAAAACTAACTGTACTGAAGGAGCTGTGTGAGGAGGGGGGACCTGATACAAACACTAGCCAGCAGAGGGAGCAAAGTGGCAGAGAAATACACAATCCGTACTTCAGGATGTGGATCAAGTAAAACAAAGGTGACGTATGCAAAACAAGTGCTATCAGACAAACGTAATCCTGCTGTTGAACTGTAACCACACTGGCATGAGTTTGAAGGTAATCGAAGATAGGCTTATTTAGCGAATGTATCAGAGAAAAATGTGTGAACCCTCCAAGTGCAAGGGAAGTTTGGTGAAAGGGGATTTTTTTAAGAGCAAACATTTTAGTAGTATAATCAGAAAGATAGGCCACATAACCCCACTTCATTTGTTTAAATAAACTCATACTCACCCTTTACATCATAAGAGGAGAGTCATGTAAAACAGAACATGTTTATATATATATATTTTTTTTAATCTGTCTTTACATTGCAACATTACAAAGGACACGATGGAGATAGTTTTTAATGCATGTATTGTTGTTTAAAAACGTGTCTTTTAAGTTGTAAACATCGACTAATCATTCAATCTTGTCCAAATACCTCACTTCGGGGGGTGAAATGGATCAGATTCCCGCACACACACGGCCCTCACTGGTACTGAGCTCTATTATTAGCCTGAGTCAGAGTCGCTAAACACCGCCTCCTCAGCTGGGTCTGGGAGGAAAAATATTCATTACGTAACAAAATATCTCTCTGGCTCCACTTCCTGAACAGCACAGTGGCTAGGCCTGCGACAGCCCGGAAGCCTCACTTTCTCTCTATTTATATGTTTGGGCAGAGCTCACTCTCTTTCGTTTATACCTTGCAACACATTCCCACCACCCCTCATGTCCTCCTCATCTCCTCTTTGTGGGTCAGTGATGCAGCAGGAGTGACGCAGCAGTGTCAGCGCCTCATCGGCCTCCAGACGGGCAGCGTCTCAGGAGTGGACTGGAGGGAGAATTTGTGTGCCCAGGCTGGGCACAGACACACACACAGGCAGCCAGCCACCAGTAAACAGAGGAGAAGGCGGAAGGTAAATTATATGGCTAGGCAGAGAGAGAGCAGGCCTGGAGCTGGCTAGCAACAACTCTCCTTCCTACACTCTCCAGAGGGACTGCTCACTTCCATAGCGATAGCAAAAGGGCCTGTAGGACCATCAGGGAATAAAAATGTTAGTCGGCTACTGAGCATGTGTGAGTTGGATGTGCCAGCGCAACAGTAATGAGGATCAGTGTTTATATACGCGGTGTGTCTGTTTTGAGAGAACAAGGCCTAGTCAGGCTTGCGCTATGGGCTCTGTTTCCCTGCCGATCAATGTTCCTCTAGTCTACTCTCTAGCTGGGCTCTGCAAGTGGCTCCGGACAGACTGAGGCAGTAAAGGCATGTCTTCTTTTGTTGTGGTTTTGAAAATATCCCAGCTGTAAAACAGTTGTGTGTGCCCAAAAAAATAGAGGATGGCAGAAGGAATATATCTAGACAATTTCTATTAAAACTAAATGAAATTTTAAAAGTAAATGGTAAAGTCACATTGTTGATATGTGATCTGTCTGACAGGGATGAATCTCCAAGCAATTATTCAAGAGTGAAAGAAGAATTCATCCCAGAGAATGGCAACAATGAATCAACAGGTTGGATCATTTTAATTTCTCCAATATCCACAAATAATCATGTGTTCATAGCAATATAAATTTGTCCAAATGATTTGTTCAAATTTCAACCGCTCTTTATGTATTCTTTGTTTGCAAGACATTCGAAGTACTAACAAATACTGTGGGAGAGGGGTTGTGGTAATTGAGACCAACAGTAGGTACTGCAGGCACTTAATTTGCAATTCTCAAAACAAAACAACAAAAAAAAGCTTTTAAAAAAACAGCATGGATGGTAAAGGAGGACTAGACTTATTATTTGTTTTGGGATGTTGAGTTCCCCTGCAGTGCACCAGTGGAAATCGATTGTGCAGGCAAGACTACAAATACAGGAAAAGTGGGGAGGAAGCAGGCAAGACCATTAACCATACATAGCAGGAATGTCTTAACACTTAAGGAAGAGAACGGAAAGACACCAGAGGAAAAACTGAGATAAAGGCATGATAGTGGCCACTCAAACATGTCAAATCATATTTCCTTTGGCTTTAAGAGGCTCCCTCCCAGAACGTGTAAGGTTCGCAACCTTTACTGATTCATACCACCATGCTGTTAAGGTAGCACTGTTTTCTTCAAAGGTTGCCACAGCAACAAGGTCATGCCAAAGTGCAGCGGCTTACAGAAGTGTGAGGGCTGGCGTGCTCCAGGCTGGTGTACTGCTTACCCAGGCCAATGCAAGCAGACAGGGGCCTTGATCGCACTCAGGTAATGTCAACAATCAAGCCGGGTAGGCCTGCACCAGAAATAGCTGGCAGACGGCTGAGCTTGTGGTTAATTGTGTGCGTCTCGATCACAACCACAAGGCCATGTGACTAGTAATGAGCAGAGGAGAGAGAAAGCACAGAAAGCAGGAGGGGACAGAGGCATGGGGATTTTCATGATAAGCTGAAGGAACACTGGTAGAAAGTGCACAACAAATGTCTTCCATGCATTTCATGAGGCAAATCTGTTCTGTGAGACCAAATAAATGTAAAATGTGCATGGATTTCACACCCGGGTGCAGAAGCCTCATCCCTGACCCCGGAAAGAAAGCAAAGACACATTTGCAAATTCAAAAACACTTGTAATAAAACCCCTCCGCCTTCATATGCATAAAGCAACTGTGTGCATCTACAGCAGCTGGTGGGGCTAGCATTGCCCTGCCTGCCTGGTTTAGCCCCTCCCTCCTGCACTCTGCAGTGCTGAGGCATCCCTCTGTGTTCCCATCCATCAGCAGCCTCCACAAAGATGACGGTCCTCCTCTCCCCCTGCTCTCTTCTACATCCTTTTTTCTCTCTCACTTTCTCTTACTTTGAAAGTGCAGAAGTAGATGAGAGAAATAAACCATATATAGTCACAGATATCTCATTGATTATGCTGCTATATACAAACGAGCTTTGTAGGCTTATGTTCATGAGGCAATGCACACAGATGTGCTGACAAAGAGCGAGAGAGGGTTGAGTGTACACAATAGCACACACAAAGAGAAAGTGCATGTGTGCATAGGCATGAGACAGATGGAGAGCGTGATGTGACTGTGTTTGAAAGTGAGCTACAGATCTAGCTTCCCTTTTGGACTGTGAGATACAGTATGAATGGTGTCGGTGTAGAAGTTGAGCAGAAATGTGATTGTGGGTGCACTTTGTGGTATGGTTGAAGTTGTATCGATGTAACCCCGGTAGCAGGCGTGCAACCTAGGTGTTTTCTCTGTGCTCTGTGCAGCACGGCGTAGTGCTGTGTGATGTAGCACTGAGCCACTCTCTCTTACCGTCCTCAGCCATGATTAATAAAGTTGCCGTTTCCTGCTTGGCGACTGCAAAGTAGATGCCGCTGGGCTTCAGTTGCCCGGGCAGCACAGAGGCAGCAGACAGACCCATAGTCCAGTCTAGCTATTTTTAAACTTCAATGTGGGAATCCTGTGGTCAATGGTCTGAGAGCTGGGGCAAGCCAGGACAGGACTGGGTGGAAGAGGAGAGTGCGGGAGTACTCAACCAGGACCTAGGGAGAGACGAAGGACGTTGAAGCAGAGTGAGCAGCGTAGAAAGAGAGAGGGAGGGAATGAGAGTGAGAGGAGGAAAGAAAGACAACAGCGAAAGCTCTGCCTCCAACGGCACCACTGAGCAGCGACGACTCTAGAAAAAAAAGTGCCTACTTTCGCCTTCCTTTCACAAAAGTTTTTTTTTCTGTACGGTAGAGAATATGGACTATAGTGGAAGGACACTGCGTAATGTTTTTGGCTGTTCGCCTTCTGTGTCAGCTGTTCGCCTCCTGTGTCATTTTATCTGATTCGCAAAGGTATGTTCTGCACGTTTCCAACCAATCTACAATCTATCTTTAACGGAAATACACATATTGCATGGGGTGGCTTGACTGGGTTCTGCTATGCCATTTTCGCTCTTTGTTTGACTAGACAGCTTGTATTCATGACAGTTTTGTTCTCGCCTTGTGGATCACAGAAATTAGGGAATTTTAATTTTTAAGGGTTTGAAATGCATATCGCATGATATTCTAAGGCACAGTGAACTAGGGTGTGGCAAAGAGACAACCGTTCATGACAAATTCAAAATTTCCGCTCAATGTGTGAACAGAGTAAAGCACATCAAGATGAGAGAAAATTGGTCATATCAGCCCTTATTGAAAAGAATCAACTGAAACCGCAGATATGCAGGCAATTTCCAGATGAAAATACAAGGAAAGCGGCACAAACCAGGGGAAATCAGCATCAAGGCTGAAGCACATCGCCTGCCATAAGCAGAAGAGAGAAAAGTCCATCGGCTGCTGCATTTCTGCTGCAGACTCACACACACTGACACATATCCAAAGTGGAAACAAAGGGCGGCGAGCCTCCATTGCGGTGGTGTTGGAGCCTGGGAGCTCTGCGGCGCTGTGGCTCTCAGACAGGCAGGGCTCACTGCGAGGAAGGACCAAACCAAATCCCCGGACGGCTAATGCAGTCGCCCACCAGCCCCACCATCCGTCTGAATCTGAATCCCAATAAGTGCTGCGCCACAGCATGTTGCCATGACAACATAGGCCTGTCAGACGGGGAGGCAGGAGGCTGTGTTTCCCAGCGATACGCAAGGCTTCTCTTCTCTGTCTGCTGCCAGCCATATTGTAATCGTGGCACCTAGAGAAAACATGAGCAAAAATGTATTTTATTAAGATAGATTTTTCTTCAAACAAGTGTGCTTGATCACTTTAATAATAAGTTAAGTGACTACGCATTTTTGTTTCAATACGGACATTTTAAGTCAAATTAGTGTTTATGGCCTGGGGCGGAATGTATGGTTTATTGCTGTGCAATTATGTAAATCTAACCTCTGTCATTAGGTTATTCGTTCTTCCCTGCCTTTTCTGAGTAATATGTAGAGTGTGATGCTTAGGACAGTCAGTTGAAATATAGACTGAAAATGAGTACAGTTTCAATATTAAAACACGTAGATGTAATGTAGTTGAACAAGCAATTGGGTGCAATAGGGATGCCTCTAGGGCAGTATTCAACTAAGGGTATATGGAAAATGATATTTTTGTTACGAAGAGGTGGTCTCATCTCAACATCATGGTCTAATGGCAATCTGGAGCAGGGACAAATGGTACCCCATAAACGGGCAGCCATTTTAACCTACCCCAACAGCTCACCTTCAACAAGGATAAAGTAAACTATAGAAAATGGCCGCTATGCCATGGGAAATTACAGTATCAGCATTTGGTAGTACACATTTATAACCTGCCCTACTATATGCATAACAACAATGCCACAATTGCAGAGCAGACCTATACCATCAGATAGCCTTGTTCTCTCTGTAAGCAAAGCTGTGGTGCGCTCCAAAGCACCTCTGCCGGACATCAGGGATTGCATCTTTGATGTCAGACAGGGAAAGAAGACATTTTGCATTAGGAAGTATGTTGTGACGCTGATCTTAAAATAAACATGTTTCCAGAAGTCGGGGACAAAAATCACGGGATGCTAATAAAAATAGAACTATGTTGCCTAGGCTTCAGCAGCATATAGGCATAATCATTAATAGTCATGCAAACAGAAAGTCAAAAAGAAATGCTGATAGCCTAAATATAGCCTACCTCTAACTTCAGAAGCTACTTGCCTTTGCAGATAGGCTTTTACACAAGATGATGCTTAGGTTGACAGAGGTGTTGCCTCAGACCAGTCCACACAGTGACATAGGCCCACTCCCCTGGGAGGGACACACAGGAAGTGCTGTGCTCTTTAATTTCCTCTTAGGTTAGACAGAAAGACAAGAGATATTAAAATCGCCCTGAACCACATGCAAAAGCATCGGAAGACGTTACACACAAACATAAAACAACCCACTGGGCACAGACTCCAATTCAACATCTATTCCACATTGGTTCCATGTAATTTCATTGAAATGACGTGGAAACAACGTTGATTCAACCAGTGTGTGCCCAGTGGGAATGCTCTACAGATGTCTATAGATATAGTGAAGCAGGTGGCGTGTTTGTGTAAGTCGTATGTGCGCGCCATGAATGTGCGATTTAGGGACTGGATTAGCAACTGAATTCTACACTGAAAAGAGCTAAATGGTCAACATTGTGGTCGTTCCACTACAGTGGCTCTGTAGCCCAGTGCAGCGGACCCGTTTCAATTATAGGGCGTTGGTTAACTATTCCTGTAATTGTATTAGCTCTGTCTCAGCTGTGTGTGGGTGAGAGCAGTCAAAACAATCCTACAGTGCTTATGAATAATGAACTAACGCTAGGGGCAGAAAGGGCAAATGAGTCAGGTGAGGCAATCTTACCATCTCATATACTGCCATTAACCTGAGCCTTCAGTATGAATTATGCTGATGTACCTACCAGCCAGTAAGGGCAATGACTCTAGCATGGCTGGTGACCTGGAGTGGCATTGAACGTTTCACTGAAGCAGATAGAGCGACTCCACATCCTGGGTGAATCACGTTTGTCCTCATTCTAGTTTCCACTCCACCAGATGTATCACTTGCCAGGTACAAGTAATTTTTCTTCAGGCACTTGACTAGCGCATGTTTAGTGTGGCAGCCTCCAGACTGTAGTCTTTCTGCGTTAAGTAGCCTAATGTGCCTCACCAGATTAGGAAACAACAAAACAGAGAAGAGTCTCCAGGAAGCCATACGTCCTCAGGAATAGGTTCACAAATATATACTGAACAAAAATATAAACGCAACATGCAACAATTTCAAAGTTTTTACTGAGTTACAGTTCATATAAGGAAATCAGTCAAATTAAAATAAAATAAAATAAAAAATGATTAGGCCCTAATCTAGGGATTTTACATGACTGGGAATACAGATATGCATCTGTTGGTCCCAGATACCTTAAAGTTAAAAAAGTTGGGGCGTGGATCAGAAAACCAGTCAGTATCTAGTGTGACCACCATTTACCTCATGCAGCGCGGCACATCTCCTTTGCTCTGCATCAGGCTGTTGATTGAGGACTGTGGAATGTTGTCCCACACCTCTTCAATGGCTGTGCGAAGTTGCTGGATATTGATTGGGAACTGGAACACAATGTCGTACATGTTGATCCAGAGCATCCTAAACATGCTCCATGGGTGCCATGTCTGGTGAGTATGCAAGCCATGTAAGAACTGGGACATTTTCAGCTTCCAGGAATTGTATACAGATCCTTGTGACATGGGGCTGTGCATTATCATGCTGAAACTTAAGGCGATGGCGGCGGATGAACGGAACGACAATGGGCTTCAGGATCTTGTCACGGTATCTCTGTGCATTCAAATTGCCATCGATAAAATGCAATTGTGTTTGTTGTCGGTAGCTTATTCCTGCCCATACCATAACCCCACCAGTGATCATTTGCCCACTGAAGTCAGTTATGAACCTGGTGATGAGACAGTTTGTGCAGAAATTATTTGGTTGTGCAAACCCACAGTTTCATCAGCTGTCTGGGTGGCTGGTCTCAGACGACCCTGCAGGTAAGAAGCTGGCTGTCGTGGTTACGTGGTCTGTGGTTGTGAGGCTGTGGGAAATATAGCCAAATTCTCTAAAACAATGTTATGGTAGAGAAATTAACATTAAATTCTCTGGCAACAGCTCTGATGGACATTCCTGCAGTCAGCATGCCAATTGCACGCTCCCTCAACTTGAGACATCTGTGGCATTGTGTTGTGTGACAAAACTGCACATTTTAGAGTTTATTTTTATTGTCCCCAGCACAGGGTGCACCTGTGTAATGATCATGCTGTTTAATCAGCTTCTTAATATGCAACACCTGTCAGGTGGATGATTACCTTGGCAAAGGAGAAACACTCACTAATAGGGATGTAAACAAATGTGTCCACAAAATGAGAGCAATATGCTTTTCGTGCGTATGGAACATTTCTGGGATCTTTTCAGCTCATGAAACACGAGACCAACATTTAACATGTTGCGCTTATATTTTTGTTCAGTGTAGTTCTATTAAATGCGAGGCAATTATTCAGAAATGTAAAATAGAAATGTCTGAAAGCAAGGAGTTTAATTGAATTGGTTTTCAGACAATGGTGAGTGCTCATTTCCAGGTGTACACATTTTTCCAATGTATGGTCAATGCTGTTTTTTCCAACAGAGAATCATCAGAAATTATTCATGTACAGCATTGTAAACATTTTGTAAGGGTAATGTCAATAGGACATTTTTGTACTGTTGTTACTTTTCACTGAGTAAATATTACACTAGTTAATTCTCATGAGAACTAAGCATTGTTCTGGTTAATCTATTTAAATAGGCTTGTGGAAAATAAGATAGGGCCTACAGTTCTTCAAGATATGGTATGCCAGCATCATCTCCTTAAACTTTGCTGCCATCTAGTGTGACAAAGTAAGAAGAGCTGGATGGCTTTCTTATAAAACTCATTCCACTTGATTTCTATAAGGGCATTACTGCCAAATCCAGCCCATGCCCATGCTTAATCAAAGTAACATAAACCATATACCTTAGATTATCTCTGTATGAAAGGAAATGTTATTGTTTGCACAATTATAGCCAACTAATATTTTGAATACTAAAGAATCTAACACAGAATAAATAACACAATTTCTAATTCCACATCAGAAAAAGTATGTACCCCTTTCATATGTTTTTGTTAAATTCCAGAATGACAATTTAGTAATTTTTACATTTTAGTCATTTAGCCGACACTCTCATCCAAAGCAATTTACAGTAGTGAGTGCATGTATTTTCATACTTGTCCCCCGTGGGAATCGAGCCCACAATCATGACGTCGCAAGCGCCATGCTCTACCAACTGAGCCACATGGGACTCAGTTGGTACAAATGTAATGACGTGTACATATTATTCATTGTGACTATAAGCAATGGGTTTCGAAACCAATTTGAAATTTCCTTTATGTCCTCTATGCAGATGACCGTGACGTCTCCCTGCACCCAGGGCTTGATGGACAGCTCCCATCCCCAGGCGCTCCTCAGCAGGCTCAATGAGCAGCGCTCCCAGGG
This sequence comes from Oncorhynchus nerka, assembly GCF_034236695.1. Classification (NCBI taxonomy): domain Eukaryota; kingdom Metazoa; phylum Chordata; class Actinopteri; order Salmoniformes; family Salmonidae; genus Oncorhynchus; species Oncorhynchus nerka. The sequence goes on from NC_088406.1 coordinate 43,078,303, forward strand.
CCTCTTCTGTGATGTCACCATCGTGGTGGAGGATGTAAAGTTCCGGGCCCACCGGAACATCCTGGCTGCCTGCAGCGGATACTTCCGCAGCGCCTTCACCTCCACTGAGGTGTGGACTTCCAGCCAGGTGCTGGAGCTCATGGACCTGAGGTCTGAGGTGTTCGCCAGCATCCTCAACCTCCTCTACTGTTCTAAGGTTACATCATCACCTAGCACAGAGGACACTAGATGCCTGATGGCAGCTGGAAAAAGACTGGGGATTCCCTTCTTAGAGAAACTAGTGGAACAAGACAGGCAGGACTCAGGTGGGCCACAGATCCAGACCTCAACCAACCCTGTTAAGACCACAGGCCGTAGTAAGGCCCAAGGTCCTCGTAAAGCAAAGAAAGAGACCTCCAGGCCAGAGGAACCAGACAGTGCTAGAGGCCCGAGGATCACCAATGCTTTCTCTATCACTGAGGTGGGTCCCGGGAACAACCTCTTCACCCCACTAGACCTGCACAGGGGGGAGAGGCTATCACCTGATCTTGGACAGACCCCAGCGGGCTGCCCTGCCCCCTGCCCCCTCGCAGTGGACAATGAGCCCATGCAGGCGCTGTCAGAGCACTCCTACGCAGTCATTAGCCAGGGACCCAGGGACCCTGAGCACAGGGATGGCAACCAGGAAGACAACAAGAAGGGCACCAAGCCCACACAGTCCCAACCAAGACAACTGGCCAGCAAAAACAGTGGCCCACTCAAAAAGCGTCACAGACTGCGAGCCGCCTTGAGTAAAAGCACACCTCAAACACCGGCTGTAGCACATGAACCTGTGCATCCAACTGGAAGCAGCCCGACATTAATTAAGCCCATTGTACAACATGTGGGAACGTCACCCCCGTCATTATACCCGCAGACAAGCAGGACCAATGAGCTGCCTCTAGCCATTGATAATGGCTATAGGGAGCTGGACCCACCTCCACTTTCAGCCTACACAGATGATAGCATATCAATCTACAGCTGTGAGCACTGTCCAGAGATATTCACCAATAAAGCACTTCTCACCGTACACACAGAAATGCACAAAAAAAGGTTTGTCAGTCATTTGTTTTGCAAGTTTTGTCGCAGGAAGTTCATGCATTTGAAGCGGTTGCGGAATCACGAGACTGTGTGCACGAAATCACAGAGGGGCTCGCCTGAACACGAGCCCCAAGGCAAAGAGGCCGGGGCAGACCATTATTCAGACAGCATGCCAAGCACGAACAATACAGTAACTAATGTCCAGTTATCTCCGACTGAACTTCCTGACCCTTTCCCTCCAACCAGCCTCCAAATGAACCCCAAGTCAAAAACACTGCAGGCTGTAGATAAGTTAGTGAAACCTAGTGGAGGCCAGAGGGTCTATAACTGCAGTGTGTGTAAACGGGCATATGTGACCGTCTCCAGTCTGAAGCGCCACGAGAATGTTCACTCCTGGCAGAGGGCATACCCCTGTCACTACTGCAATAAAGTGTTTGCCCTAGCCGAGTATCGCACCAAACACGAGATCTGGCACACAGGAGAGCGCCGCTACCAGTGCATATTCTGCTTAGAGACCTTCATGACCTACTACATCCTAAAGAACCACCAGAAGGCCTTCCACGGAATCGATCCCAGATTGTCTGTGAGTAAGAAGTCAGCAAATGGAGGATTTAAGGGCAGTGTTTACCCCATCAAACTCTACAGGCTTCTGCCTATGAAATTTAGAAAGAGACGGTACAAGACTTACAGTCAGACCTATTCAGAGGAGCTGGAGGGCAGTGAGCAGGCCCCGCTGGGCTGCAGCTCTCCCATCCCTTCATTTGATGATGGTGGTGCTATGAGTAACCAAGACGCTGCTATATTCTCAGTGCCTGTGACATTCATGGCCACTCCAAAAGTGGTGGCATCAGTAATGCCACGCATCAGTTTTGATCAGCCCTGTGACCAAGATGTAGACCAAGATGCAGGCACAGGAAAACAGGCCTCTCACTCTGAGCATAATGGGCCTCCATATAGCTATTCAACCCCCTTGGCCATAATGCAGGCAGGTGGGGAGTCCCCTGCAATGGACTATGGAGATGGTGCCGCATTCCAAAGGTTTAAGAACCAGGAGGGCAACAGTCACAATCTACCAATCCTAAAAAGTAACCCACCCAGCTCTCTGAACAGGCTATGTGAGCTCTCAGCTGCAGCTCAGAGAATTGAAGCCATGACCAGTCAGCTTTTTCTGCCAGGGGCTGAGAGCCTGGTCACTAGCAAGACTGCAGGCGGGGGAACTGAAACGTACATTGCCAAGCCTGCATGTCCAGGTCCCTCCGTGGATGGTCACGTTCTACCCCTCTGCCAGATCACAGTGAAAATTGGCAACGAGGCAATCATTCGCCGAAGGATCAAGGGCTCCAAGCTGTTCCCCAGGAAGAGGAAAAGAAGCAGCGGGAACCAGGTAGAGGAGAGGTGTTGGGACCAGGGCCGGCCTACAGAGGGCAGCATGGAGATCTCCAGCCTCCGCTTCAGGACAGAGGTCACTTCTGTCATAGAGCCAGAGCCATGTGATGACCTCACTGACCGTGACACAGCTGACAAGCTCTGGCGTCCCTATTACTCTTACAAACCCAAGAAGAAGAGTAAGAAACTGAGATCCAAACACAGAAAAGAGAGACGTCGTCTATGCTATTCCATGACATCCTCATTAGTGCCCAGGGCCAGCAAAGACTACCTGGATAAAGGATGCAGAAGTGCTGAAGAGAGCATCTCCAGCGAGGGTACAGAGCTGAAACAACGTCTCAGAAACACCAGCCCAAAGACGGCATACACCTGTGACATCTGTGCAAGCACCTTCATAACGGCATCTGGTCTGAGAGCGCATGTCATTGGCTGTCACCCAACTTTCTGTCGGACCTGTGCAAAGCAGTGTCCCCCCGGCGAAGCCCCCAGTGCCAGCTTTGAGACCGCTGAGGACAGCAGGGATTACGTATGCAAGAGCTGTATGGAAAATGGCTCCTGCTTTGACAATTGTGCCCGCAGCCCCAGCACAGAGAAGCGGTATCGTTGCTCCTTCTGCCCCCAGCGCTTCCTCTACCTCGCAACCAAGAAGAGCCATGAAAAAAAACACCAAGAGACAGTAGGAAAGGGGTACAGCAGCGACAACTACTCCACAGTCCCAAAACGCCAAGCAATTTTGGACTTAGGCTTAAATCTGAAAAAGCATGTCATCAAAACAGAGGAAGGGGAGGATCAATATAGCATCGACAAGGAGAGCAAAATGCCAGCGGGATCACTAGGCAGGTTCTCAACAGAGAAGATAGAGCCTAAGCACGAGGAATGGGAGGACACAGGTGACTACATGTCAGTGGCGCCCGAGAAAGAGATTCCATTTAGAATTAGTGATGGACACTATCAGAAAACTCCAATGTCACCCCCCTGCACCGACACCTTTTCTCCTTCCCCTTCAGAGATGCAGTATAGAAAGCCTTCCCCTTCAGAGATGCGGTACAGAAAGCCTTCCCCTTCAGAGATGCAGTACAGAAAGCCTTCCCCTTCAGAGATGCAGTACAGAAAGCCTTCCACTTCAGAGATGCAGTATAGAAAGCCTAAAAAGTGCATTGAACACAAAGAGCAACATCAGACAAGCCTCACGTCCAAAAGGCAGAATCAAGTAGACTATATCGGTAGAGAGACACCCAGCCATAAGGCCCCTATGACCACACCAGGAGCAGACAGTCATTTTAGCTATGGGCAGTCTTCTTCTACATATCTGAAAAGAGACTCTGTCACTAGGGCAACCACTCCCTCCTCGCCCAAGTCAGAGAAGAGTACATACAGTGCAAAGAAGAGACCTCTTTACAGACATAATACTACTTATCATTCAGGAGGGAAATACTTTTAAGTGATTATATGCCTATGTAATAAGTTGCAGACCTACAGTCAAATACATACAGTACCAGTCAAACGTTTGGACACAGCTACTCATTCCAGAGTTTTTCTTTATTTTTACTATATTTATAGAAAATAGTAAAAATAAAAACCCTGGAATGAGTAGGTGTCCAAACTTTTGACTGGTACTGTATGTCAATAGATTTCAAAGCTGTGCTTGATGTAGGTTCGTTTGATTTAAGTTAGTTTGCCCAAAATAATGGACACAAAGGAATTGACCCAAACTAAATCAAGTTCACCTCAAGTACTTTGAAAACATTATTTGATATTGTGTTTTTGACCTGGGCCTGGAAAACAGATAGATCTGAAATAAGTTGCCAATGGAAAGCAGATATTGAATATGAGGACCTAACTGACATTATGTAAATATAGTTTTCACTTATAACAAAATAGGTAATTTTTCATGTTTAAAAAAAAAAGTGATTTATTTTTGTACTTTATTTTGCTTTGAGACTAGTTCATAATTATTGTGCTGTCCATATTCTATACCTATGCATAGTTATTTGCACTTTATAATAATTTATATTTACACTGTATAGGCTACCATTCATATTAATAGTCTGTCCACCACTTTGGTAGTGTCATTACCACATGCACCATCCAAATGAATGAGTCCCTATGTGTGTCTTAAAATAATATACATGAGTGTTACAAAGTTGACAAACTGCAGTTTGTCAGAGGGAATAAATAATTAATCAATAAACCAGTAGATAATGACAGGAAGAAAACATACATGCTTGTTTTTATATTCCCGTGTCTTGGGTTATTTAGATAAATAAACAAACAAACCTGTCTGGAATTGCCGAGAAGAGCTGTTAAGCTACATTCTCGAATTAAGAGGACAAATTAATGCATGGCACACACATACACACCCTCCTATTGTTTAGATTAAATAAGCACACAGGAGGACATAATCTGTAAGTCCTTGCACTGATGCAGTTTGCAGCTGTTACTTTCATAAGACAAATATAAATAAAAACAAATCTAAGCCATCTAATATTTTTACTCTTTACTTTACTGAATGCTCCTCTACCTTTGTGTTAAATGTTTTACCTAACTTCTCAGTTGTATTACCTTTGGTAAATAAAAGTGTGCAGAGTTTGCAAAAGTGCAAATGCTTAGTAAATCTGACTGTCTGTTTACTCTGGTGCTCTGTTGAATTCAGTTCTACAGTCACTTGGTGGCCTTGAGGGTCAGCCCATCTGAGAAGTTAATTCCTTTCCCATCATCCCTCAACAAAACCCAGCAACATTTTAGAGTTTGGCCCACACAAAGCAAAATCCAGATGTTCCCCTCTCCCCACCCCCCTGGAGTCGGAACTGGCCCCGATCTGGTAACAGGTTTATTAGGTAGTACAGTACTTACCTTCTCCTCTGCAACCCCCTTGTTACCTAATGCTACCAGTTTCTGGATAAACCTTAACTACTACTCTCTGCTCCTTCAATTATTAAGTTGACTGTGTTAATGAAGATAAACCATTGAGGTGGCTGTGAGTCACAGGCCATGAGAGTTTTAACTATTTACAATTGGCTACACAGTCTAAAAGTTATTGATGAATAATACACACTTGACAAATCAAAGCATAGTCATGGAGTAGTCATCATGGCTGATACCCATAAGGACCACATAACCAAATGCAAAGCAGGTTAGGTTTATACATTGAAACTTCCTCTGGTTTATAGAAACGGCAAATTGAATCACACTGGTATCCTCTTCTAACACAAGCATCTGGTCATCTAATCTACTTCCTTCATGATGAGGTAAGTGGTCACATAGATAAAAACATCCATATGGGTGATTCCTCACAAAATTAGAACAAAAAGAAGAGTATGATTTTGGGGATTTTCATGAAATGTAGTCTATATAAGGTTCCTTTGGTGGAAGGTTTGTTGACATATTAGACATTTGCATCTTAAAGCATAATTGAGAAATCATTCATTGAAGCTGGAATGTGACATTTACCCAGGCCTCAATGGTTCATCTGTAGGTGCTACAAAGCAGAAATTGTCATATGAAACCACTTGCTCTGCAATATGAGTAGTATTTTGATTACAAAACCAATTCTTTCATTCATTTATGAATATTTAAAATATACCATTTTTGATTTGGCTAATGTTTCAATATATTGTTGATATACTCTACAAGCACAAAATTCCCAGAATGGGATCTCTGCTACTTTGGAGTTATAATCCAATATGTAAACATTACCAACAGAGTGAATGTGAAAACAGTTGCCCTCTGCTGCCGATTTGCAGGATGTGCAATGATACAAATAAAGGAGCATGCTATGCCAATTTATCTGAATAAAATGGGCCATAACTTTAAAACTAGGAGACATCCCACTCTGGAACTTTGATATGTCCGTATTGTATATTATGTTCATCACTATATAAAAACATTTGACTAATCACATTTTTTATATTTTCATTATAAGATCATTTGTATTAAAATCAAACTACTACTCATATTAAAGAGCAAGCAGTAAAGCTTCAAATGACACACATTTTTGCATTGTAGCACCTACAGATGAAACATTATGGAGCCTTAAACGAGGCCTGGGCAAGGCCAAAATGTTACAAATGTTCCAACAAATTATTTCTCAAGTATGATTTAAAGCGCAACTGAAGGCCAACTACTTCTCTGATAGAAAACAGCCCATGTGGCATCGATATTAGTCAGAAACATTTATTCTAGTATTAAAATTGACGACAAAGTGTAAACAGGATCATTTTGATAAAGTCAGTCTTGTCCAAAACAGTGTCATGTACACGTTTAAAGTGTTGTTTAAATAGAAAACAAATTGACAATATATTCTTTCATAACAGTTACATAAAAATAAAAAGAGACTAGCCTGCTGGCCTTACTGGGTCGATAGGAACATTAGCACGAGCTATTTAGGAGGGATATCACACCTGGCACAAATTATTGTCTAGTTCAGTTTTCCTGCCGAGGGGTGCCCTATACCTACACCCAGAGAGGATTAGTTGAAAGTTCGGGTAGCTTGTTCTAAAATGATTTTGTGCAGAGGGCCCTGAATGTAAAGATCTCATCCAGACCTGTCTGTTTGACTCCAAGTATCTTGCTTGCTGTGGTGATAATCCTTCTCAGCATATTTCTGACAGTGGCATTGCCAAACCAACAAACAATACAAAAAGTTTAAATAATCTCAATGAAAGATTCAGTATAGCACAGTCAACATTAAAAGATCCCAGCTTTTTGAGATAGTACAGTCTCTGACCCTTTTTGTAGATCAGGTCTGCACATTTACTCTACTGAAGCTTATTGTCCAAGAGGACACCCAGATATTTGTATTTCTCTACAATCTCTATGATCTGACCTCTGATAGATGTTGCAGAGGTAGGTGTTGTATGCTTCCTTAAGTCTACGCACATCTCTTTGGTCTTGTTGGTATTGAGGACCAAGTGTGATTTGTTACACCACTCTACAAAGTCATTTAGGACTGGGCCATGGTGTTCCTCGTCAGCATGCAACAGGCTGATCAAGGCAGTGTCATCAGTAGTAAAGTAACTACATGTAATCTAAAATGTAATTTACATCATCTCCAAAAGTCATTATTAATCATGAGATAACAATAAACAGTAACTAGTAATGCATCATACTCCCAAGAAAGGTTCAAATCTCACCTTTCTGGTAATTGTTTTTAGAAATTGCTCAGGTGTAGTCACTTTTGAAGACAAGCTCAAGTACACAGTACAAATGAGGAAAATATGAAATATTTTATATGACGTATATCCTATTCAACAAAACTGTATGAATATGGCTTGAAATGACATATGCTTTCTAAATGTAGTATAATCAAATTATAAAACCTCTTACTATAAGATTTCACCTTCCTTATAACTGTTAAATACATATTTGTTTGTCTAGTGTTAGAGAAAATGTGCATATTTTCTAAAGGTCTCTCTTGATCAAAACACCTGCCCCCACCGCTGTGAACATCAAATAGAGCTATATTAATTTCATATTAAATTTGTCCATCTATGACACAGAAATATTTTTTTGTTTAAAATCTATAGAATATTTAAGATTAATGGCTATAAATCAATCTCTGAATATGCTATAGTGATGAAACCACTCTCACCTGCTGCGCTATGATGTAAGGATTGCAGGCATGCGCTTTTTCAGTGGATGTGATGTAGGGTTCAGCCAGGAGTTGATGGACAGTCAGAAGAGCGAATTAAATGGTAGGAGCTTCAAGTGGTTTCAGATTTAATGTCCTACCTCACACAGGCAGACAATATACTACTGTGTCCGTGGGAACCAAGGTTATCGCTCAATGCATGCCATTTTGAGCTAGTGTCCACAGATCCAATTTCTAAGTGAAAATGTCAGTCGGAACGGTACCAGAACCATGCAGGTCCCCTAAACAGGGGACTTTACATCTAAGAGGGATACCAATTAATGTCAAATATATGTTAACAATCCTTCCTCCAAAGGACCCTTCTATTGATTACATTTTGCGAAAATCCCCAAAATCATGATATTTTTTTTCTAGTTTCATGAGGAATCACCCATATGGAAAAAAAATCAGGTTTAGGATTAAGGTTTTCAAAAGGGCTTGCAAAAAAAAGTGGGCACAAGGGTTTGGTTAGGGTTTTGAGGTCAAGATGGACTGGTGCTAAGGTTAAGGGTTATTAGGACATGGGTTACAGTTTTGAAAAATAAGTTAATATAAGGTTGGGTCTAGGGTGCTGTTCCAGTGGTGTAAAGAAGATTGGCACCCGAATTGACAGGCACAAGGCACTATCATTTCTGCTTGCCTTGAGCAGGCAGGTGTGCATACCTGTATTCCCTCGGTCCTTGTGAATGTCCTGAATAGTCTTGGATAAGAAATCCACCATCCAAACTGTGACTGCCTTGAAATAAGAAAGAGATGAGAGAAGTGAACATAGCCAGTTCCCTGTATTACTGAAAAAAGCACATAATCCGACTTTGCAAAACTATATCAGCAGTAGGCCTGAACATTTTTTACTTTCAAATAACAAAATATCAAGAAATGCTCCTATGGCAAGCACAGAAGTTACAAGTATTGTCTGTGCAAATTCCGTGTCTGTAGGTCGGGTACCGAAAGAGGAAGCGCATCCTCTCATATTTGACACTTTTTTGGGGTGTGAATCCTGCACAGAGCTTCCACTTGTTTTACAAACTGTGAGAGTCAGTGCAGTGAATACTATTCACACAAGTCTCTCCAGTCTAGTCTAATGTCAGCGTACGGCCAATAGCGCTCGTAGTGACGCTGCAGTAGGTTGGCCCTTCGCTTGCATTCATAAACGGATATTATAGCTAAGCGTTGAATGTACTAGCTACAGATACAGTCAAGTCGGACCATGGCGGAAGAAGAGGACACGAAAATACGGATTTTACAAAGCCTGCGGGGAAAGATATGTAAGTGCGAACGATGTATTTATTGTATCGGCATTCTTCAATTGAAGGGTTTAACAAAAAAGTAAACGACGTGAAAAAAAGAGGGGCGCGGTACGATCAACACAGCCAGTTCATGAAGATAGATTGAGACATTGTTGTGAATGAATGTTGCCCGGGCCCGATTAAACTTGTTTTATATTTTCAGAAAACGTTGACACAATGTAACTATTTATTTCAATATCACAGCTAGGTTATCTAACAAAAGCCTATGCAAAGACGGGCTAGTTAGTACAGTCAGTGGTTTGAAATCCACACACACGCATCAAAACACATGAGCAAGGACTGGCTAGTTTAACTGTTAGCTGGCTCGCGCTAGTTAGCTACGTTGCTAATTTAGCTGTCTATTTTTTTTCTAGCAAACGTAAAGTGCTTTCCGTAATTGTGCCACTCCCTATACAGGTAATTCATTTGTTTCAATGTATCTTATCTTAGCTAGCTATCTAATAATATTTTGTCATTCATAGCTAGTTCACGCTACCAGTAGCTAGCTAGTTACCTTGTCTCGGTTCTCATCTTGCGAAACGCTCGTGGCAGGAAGTTGTCTCCGTGTGTTGGTTAGGTTCTGAAATGTAACTGTGTTGAAATAACTAACTAGTTTCGATATTACTCTATTCCAGATTAGTCATCACTTGAGAAATGATTTTGAAATTTTAAGCCATACCCTTATCCAGCAGGGTTGGCTAATAGCTGGTTTTCGTTACTGTCATATTGATAAGAAAGGGAAAAAAACGTGAATTTACCCAGATTTGGAAAAAAATATGAATTTCATCAAAGATAATGGATACAATATATTCTTCTTTGAGTGGAACTTTTACACTTTCTGGATATATTTGGTCACAAACACCCTTGTCCATCCTTCTTTGAGCAGGAAAATAACCTGAATTAATAAAAGTTCCATAATACATTCTATAAGCTCTGTGTGGCCCTTGCAATGCCGTTTACTCACGTGAATAAGATCCATTTAAAAGTCATAATCATAAGGACCAGTGGATTACTGAAATTGCTTCCTTCCCATGGATGTCTGGTGCGTGCTTTTTTTGTTGTTGCAATTAAGAGACTTCTTGAGGTCCTAAACACAATTCCACATCAAGACCACATCCATCATTGTTATTATCCTCTGCATGTCATTTCATGACTTGCATCTATGAATAACAACTAGCCTATAGCAGATATTTAAGTAACTTTGTCAAAGTCCATTTGATAAAGAATTGGTTTGACTTCATAAACATGCACCTGGCTTTTATGCAGACAGTTTGTTAGTTTTGAATGAGCACAGTACCACACAGGATCTTTTGATGGAATGTTACTGGCACACAAACAATACTGTCAGCTTTGTTAGGGTAGCTGTGTGAGAGAACAACACCATTCACACTATCTACTGCAACATGAGAAAACAACATGCTAAGCATCACATACATAAACCTGTTTTAATTGCAGGAAGTCTAGTAAAAGTATGAATTTATCTCAATGGTCTAAAAGATGGGACTCCTCCTTTGATCAGTGTTTTCACTAAAAAGGACTAATCAAAGTACCTGCCCTTGGTTATAGACTACTGTACCACTACTCTACCAGTATTCGCTCCCCTTCGCTCTGGCTCTGATGCTTACTTCTGCAGATGCTGTCATGCGTGTACAAACAAGCACAGAAGTTGACATGCACAAAGTACTGTCATCATAGGTGTGCATTTAAACATAATAAATGAATGCATTATGCACTTGCGCGCACACAAATTGGCTGCAAAACAAATGACATTTTCACTAACATGCATTGATTAGCACCCAGGAAACGAGAGAAATTGAGGAACTACCCATGGCAAGAAAATCAGTTTGCCATCTTGCGAAACCTTTTTTCCTCTTGGGGTTTCTCTTTGTCTTAAATGAAAAAGTGTCAATGGAAGTCGTAGTCTATTCAGTACAAACAGAGAAGTTTGTATAAGTGTAACGTTTGCTCTTTGACCTCTTGCCTCTGTGTTTCCATGGCAACCAGTACTTTTTCTTGTGAGGATGGCATGGAGGAGGATGGCGTTAGCGAGGGCTTGAACTCTCCTGCAGGTCAGGCTCACCGGGGCTTAGTGGCAGCTCAGGGCTCTGCTGTAGGTTTTCACAGCCCTTTTCTGGGATTAGACCTATATTAATAGCCCTTTTAAAGAGCCTGATCCCCGACTCTGGCTTTTCTCCATTCAAGTTTGTTCACCCTTACGTATCCCAGACCAATTTAGATCACTGTCAACCACTACACAGTGAATAATATTGTGGTTCACACACACATTGATGTGTGAAACTATTAAAACATGAACCTGGTGATGTGCCATATAGCACATGTAGACAGACAGAGCTCTATTACAGGTAGTGGTGTGCAGTCCATCTTATGGTGCAGTAGTATATACATTTATAGTGGGTATTTGTTGCTGTGCTGTTGATCCAGGTGCAAGCAGTTTACCTGGCTGGAGATTTCCGAGGTGTTTCACATTTGTGAATCAGCGCTCCACTGTCAGAGCCAGGAGCATGATGAGAGGAAGTTCATGCACTGTCCTCAGTATCCTGGCTAAATGCATCAATGAAATGACTAGGCCCCCTACATGCCACATCATGAAGTTATCAAAATAAATCTTCAGAGAAGGCCTAACTTCAGTTGAAACAAATTATCTTTAGGGTGTTTTTTACTTTTTAAATCAGGGCTGTTTAATGTCAGTCCTGGAGGGACAAAAACAATTGTTTTTCCTCCTCTCCTTCTAATAATGAACTACCAGGTAGAAACAAAATCCAGAAGTGTTTAGGCCCTCCAGGACCGGAATTGAACAGTGCTGATTTAAATGTTCACATTGGTATTATCAACCATAGTAACAGCAGGTCGATGGAAAAGAGACCTTGACAATTATTTGACTGAAGTCTATTTTCCACGTTAGCACCACCTGCCTCTCTGACCCTCCCCTCCATATTCTGCAGGTGAAGGCAAGAACCTGGGTCCGTGTTCGGGGCCCAACCGACAGCGGGACCTCTGCACCTTCTGCACCATCAGCCTGGACCAGGAGGAGGTATTCCGGACCAAGGTGTTTGACAAAAGCCTCAGGTAACATTTTTTTTTTTATAGTAGTATTATTATAATGATATTATATAATCTATGCCATTTAGCAGACGCTTTTATCCAAAGCGACACAGCCCTGTGCATACATTTTACGGATGGGTGGCCCTGGGTTTAAATCCACAGCTCTGGCGTTGCTAGCACAATGCTATATCAACTAAGCCACAATCTCCCTCCATCCTCAGACTAAAGGTAGTCACTATCTGGCCATGCTACAAAGGTCTGAACTCGGAAGTATGACTTTCTCTCATAAAATATGATTTTAACCACTAACGATAGGCCTATTCCTAAATAAAGAATACACCATTCATATACTTGCTCATCATTCACAATAATCTAGCCAATTATGTTCTTTGTAGCATGGGCATCTAGTGATCACCTTACAAAAGGGCACATGTAGGCTACCTTCGTATGTTCAAAAGTACCTCACAGCACTGCCTACAAGAATAGCGCAGTGAAGACATTGCTCTTGTCATGTTAGCCTAGTCTATATTGCACTATTGCCATGGTGATATCATATGATGTGTAACATCCTCTTCCTGCAGGGCCCAGATCGTTTTTCATTGATCATTTTGTGTCAATGTCATCAGGCAGGGTAATAACAGTATGATTTCCTTAACATCTCTCCTAATGTTGAAATGTGTTCTTCATGATCGATGTGGAGGTGTCATGTAACACCATTGAAACCCTTTAGCCTTAATGTTTATTGTAACCTGGAGATGACTAGGACTGCCTCCCCAACTAGATACGCTTCTCGAGTCCAGGAAGAACAGAAGGACACCCTGCCGAGTTGGATGTTTGTGGGCATAGTGTCAGTTGGGCAACACCAGACGAGGACAGTGTTAGCTAGGCTAAATCCTCTACGATGAGAGCAGACATATTTGATTTGAAACGAACTATGCTGCTTACAAGCTCCCCATTCAGAGCTATCTGGGGGAGATGGACACGGGTAGAACCTAATGTTTCTGGTTCCAGTCTCGCTCATCTCACTGTAAACATGGTGCTCGTCTTCTCTAGGTATTTCACAACGCACAGCAGTTTTTTTCTTTTTTCTCTCCACTGTCGCAAACCCGCCGTTCAAAGGGCTCCTTTTAGTGTCTAAGGAAGTGTATCCTCCCACTCTCTCTCTCTCTCTCTCTCTCTCTACCTCTCTCTCTACCTACCTCTCTCTACCTCTATCTATCTCTCTCTCTCTCTACCTCTCTCTACCTCTCTCTGTATATGTATGGTCTTTCATATGGCTGTAAGACTTGACGAATCTCTCTCTGTAGATTCCCAAGGTTGTTGCCTCCTGCCACTGTCACGTTGCACAAAATTGTCATATGTGACAACAATTGCAGTGGAGCAGCTATACCGGTACCATATTACTCTCTACTTATGTGGGTTCAAAGGACAATGCCACTCAAACTATATAGAACCTTCAAAATACAGAAAGCACAGTATGATGCATTTTGTGACAATCTGTGACAATTTTAGCATTTTGATTGCTGGCAAATGCCAGAAGATTTTGAGTGGAATTTTTCTTTAACGTTAGGATGTGTTTTGTTGATTCTAGGGCGTATTCATTACGCCGATTCTGTTGCAAAATGTTTCTTAAACGGAAGCGAACTGGGCGAAACGGGGAGGGACCTACCTGAATTTGTCCAATACAAACTCTTGTTTGGACTAATGCTTACACCCGTTTTCTGTCTGAGAGGGAAGGAACGGGACAATGAGAGAGAGAGAGAGAGAGAGAGAGTGTGTGTGTGTGTGGAGGCTACAAGTGCGTAAATCCATGTGATTATGTGCACTGAAGGATGCGTGGGCGTCTGCAGCCTGTTGCCAAACCCTCACTGCGGAAGTGACAGGCAAGGCATTTCACCAACCGTGCATGCAGTATTACATAGAAGCTAGCCGTACTTGAACAGATCATAACGTTATTAGCACTGTTTGACTTTATCAAGATAATGGAACAAATGTCTGTCAGTTGTCCTGTTTTCGTACTGGTTTGTCATACACCTGCTAGCAACGCTTAAACCTGCTTAGCTTCTACTGTTTTGAGAAGGCTGCAGAATGGTGTAGTTAACAGCCACTCTGGCTTCTCTTTACATAAATTATGCCTCATACCAGAGTAACTACCAAAGTAACAATTTAGCATAATAACCATGTAACAGGCTAGTAACTATGTGCAGTTATGGTACATTACCATAATTGTATTTTCTTGAAAAATATTAATAACCGTGACTGTTAGGCTCAGAAGGGCTCTTTCTCAATTGTCTAAAAACATCTGTCCTCGCCACCTCCTTAATTGCACTGATCTGAAAGAACTGACCAGGTGAAGCCTGATGCGCTTTCCCCATATTGCTTTCACCTAGCAACTATTTCTAAGTGATGGGGAGGAGATTAAAATATAATAGATTTTTAAGCAATTGAGATTGGGCTCAGGACTGCGAGCGAGACACTTAACCCAATGGAAGGGGGGGGGATGTACAAGGTTTAAGTTGCACCAGCTCCTTTTCAAAACATTCTCGCCTGTCGGCGACCCTGGTCATAGCTGGATGGTACGTCTGCTTGGCACCCTCTCTGCCTGCTCTTCCAAACCACGTGTATGCTGGTCAGTCAGTCCTAGGAGGCCTGGCCACCACAGAGCTAGGCTATATTTAGCACCTGCTGTTTAATGATTGCTGATGGAGGGCGGCCTGTGGATAAGGCCTTGGTTTGTGTTGTCGTCGGTGTGTTGTCTTCTGGCCCTTGAAATAGTGTCCTGGTCCCAGATCTGTTTTGTCTTGCCAACTCCTTGTCACATAAGTTGTTTGGCTCAGTTCTGGGATCAGGCTAATCAGTCATAAACCCTTCCCAATGAAAAGCCAACCAAGTTTTCAGTAAATGTTCCCTTTCCACAGAGGACAGCCTGTTCCCTGAACGTAGCCTAAAGATGGCGTTTTACTCTTCACTTCAACGACTTCCTGTGTGGTTGTTTTCCAGCCCGTTCTACGGAGAGGACTTCTACTTTGAGATCCCACGACCATTTCAGTGTTTGTCCTTCTACGTATTCGCCAAGGGTGTTTTTCAGAGGGATCTGCCTGTCGGTGAGTAGGAACTGACACACACACACAGGTACACTATGCTTTCAGCTGGAGGATTTCCAAGTATGTTGACGTCTGTCGGTCCATGTGTGGTTTCAGGGAAAGTGTCCATCCGGAAGGAGGAACTGTGTAAATTCAGTGGGAAGGAGCACTGGTTCGGCCTGCAGCCCGTGGACCCTAACTCTGAAGTCCAGGTGGGTGTCAGTCAGACAGTGTTCAGACCTCTTTATGTGTACCCAGTTGGTCTGGGGGGGTAAAGTTCACCTTCTAGTCATAGTGCTAGTTCCTATATGTGGTCATTTAGCCAACATAAGGCTGTCCAATGGTATTGATTCTAGTTGGTCACCAGTCAGACATTTGGCTTGGTCCAACTGTGTAACTGCAGCAGACACCTCCTCACATCCTTTTGTTGTATTCTCTCTAAGCTGAGAGGCTTGGCAACTGGGCTGATCCACAGGGGCTCTAGCTCAATTGATAAAAAAATCTCTTCTCACCTTGTCTTCTCCCCTTTAATCTACACTGATTGGAAAATACTTGACAGGTGAAAACAATATGGTGGAAGCTCATTGGTTGGCTTTCACCTGGTCAATTCTTTCAGATCAGTGATGAGGCAATGAGAGGATGTGCTTTTTCGAAAATTGAGAAAGAACCAGGAGCTCTGCTGTTTCTGATGGCAGGACTTCTGGCTCAAAGGAAGGAGAAACACTGGGAAAAAAGAGGACTTCCGCTCTCCAAGGTGTATTCAATTGTTGTTCTTCTTACCTCTCTGTTACATAATGGTGTCATTAACCTGGTGGTGAGTGTTTTTTGTTCTTGAGTGATGAGCAGAGTTTAGGATATTGAAATCTGGCGGAGAACGGGCTGAAATAACCCAGTGTCCTGCTGCCACAGCATCCTGAACTGACCCATCCCCGCAGACATGTTACACAATCACAGTAGGCTGTGTAGGACAGTTCCATTTAACCCTATTTCACGCCACAGTTGTAGCATTTCATGTTTAGTGGTGCCCTAGTCTGGGCTATTCTGAGGAGTGATTTGCTACAGTGACTCACTCTGAAGTTGACCAGGGCTGCCTCCCCAACTAGAGGCACAGCTTGAGTCCAAGAAGAACAGAAGGACACCGAGCCGAGTTGGATGTGTGTGTTTGTGGGCATAGTGTCAGTTGGGCAACACCAGACAAGGACAGTGTTAGCCAGGCTAAATCCTCTATGAAGAGAGCAGCCATATTTGATTTGAAACAATCTATTTTGTTTGCAAGCTCCCCATTCAGAGCTGTCTGGGGGAGATGGACACGGGTAGAACCTAATGTTTCTGGTTCCAGTCTCGCTCATCTCACTGTAAACACGGTGCTCGTCTTCTCTAGGTATTTCACAACGCACAGCAGTTTTTTTCTCTCCACTGTCGCAAACCCGCCTTTCAAAGGGCTCCTTTTAGTGTCTAAGGAAGTGTATCCTCCCACGCTCTCTCTTTCTCCCTCTGCCTCTATCCCTCTCTCTCTGCAGATGCATGGCCTTTCATATGGCTTTAAGACTTGTAGAATATTTTTCTATCTCTCTGCAGAATCCCAAGGTTGTTGCCTCCTGTCGCTGTCATGTTGCACAAAGTTGTCATATGTGAAAACAATTGTAGTGGAATTGCCCTAGTCTAGGCTATTCTGAGGAGTGTTTTCTACAGTGACTCACCCCGAAGTAGGTGTTCCAAGTCTTGTTACATCAGTGATGGACTGCAGTGTGTGCTTGTGTTCTCTCTGAAAAAGGGGTTGAAATTGATGCAGAAACTGCGAGTGCAGTTGGCAATAGGCTGAGAAGAACAGAGTGAGTTAGAAGTGGTTGCTTCTGTGCAGTTGTTTGATGGTACAGATTGGAGTATGTTGAAGTTGCCCTTTCAGAAGTGCTTAAGGTTAGAGCTTGGGGAGGATAATCTGTTCCTATATCTGTGCCAAGTGGATACTTGTACATGGACCTGATAGTACAATACAGGCCACGTTTTGAAGGTGAGTGGCAGTGAGCTGGGTCGCTTACATTAGGCCACGCAATAGAAAATGCTTTGCAGCAGAACATTAGTGCTTCTTAGTCCAGGTAGTTTGTCCCTGTTTCAGTCCATTTTCCTTCGTTCGGTGTCTAATGAACACGTACCGAGGGACATTAACTCTGCCCAGCAGGCATGCCAGGGTAGTTCTCACCATGTCGACCAAGGCTTATCTTCCATTAGCAACAACGTAAGCGACAACAATCACTGTCTGAGCTCAACTCATGCTGTATTGCGGAGGGGAGAGGAAGAGCGTGCATTTGTTTTTTTTCTGCCTCCCTCTGACACTTCTGAAGGCAATGCAGCAGCCTTCACCACATCCGACCTGATAAAGACTTTGAGCGTTGGTTCACATGACAGCTAGCTGTGGCTTATCACACTCCCTAATGCACACACAGCCACTACAAACCTGAAGCCACCATAGAGAAAGACTGGGGAGGTTAGAGGAGTCCGCCTTACTCATATCCACCACTTTAGAATGAACGTTTAACTCCTTCATAGAGTAGGCTGCACTATGAATGTAACCTAACCTCAAAGTACATTCTAAACGTATGTTCAGAGAGTACATGATCTGGCATATACAACCAATGTTGATAGGAGAAATATTGAAGTAGTTCCTGTTGACTTTCAGAATGCTCTGATGTCATGTCACGTCTCTTATCTCTCTCCCCCCAGGGAAAGGTCCACCTGGAGATGCGTCTGAATGAACTGATCATAGAGAATGGCTCCATGTGCCAGCAGCTACTGGTTCGGTGAGTACTGATCCAGGGTCAGAATGTTTTCTTCCCCTTGATGGGTTAGGGTGGGGTGTGTAGTATAATCTGATCCTAGATCTGTGGTTAGGGGCACCTGTTACCCTAAGAAGCATTGGAAGACTTTAACACAAGTACATTAACATGTGGATTTTCTCTATGCAGTCTTATTTGCTGTCGTTAAGCCTTTGTTTGTGGCTGGGCTAGATCGGCCAACACCATTAAGCCTCCCAGTCAGGCATCAATAGGCTCTAAGGAGCCAGAGCCCAGAGACCCAACCATGGTTTACCCTCTCTTCAGTTCCTCTTACCGCAGCTGTTTTCTCCTACTCGCGAATTCACCTCTGCTGTGTTCATTTTCAACATCCCTCCACACACACACACACACACACCGCTCTCACAAACAACTTGTCTCCTCTGTTGGTGTTTGACTGTGCATCCATACTGTAGCACTGTCCCTGAGCACTCCCTTTGGCATTGCATGTGTGTTTGTGTATTTCCAAGAGATTGTCATCGCAAGGGTTTTGTGTGCTTGCATTGTGTGTGTGCGTTAGTCAGTGGATGTTGTTGTTGCTTGGCTACACTCATTCAAACCGCGGCAAGCAGGTTAATGAGGAGGAAGTGATGGCATCTCGACAGGAAACTGCTGTAGCACTGCTCCCACCGCTATGGTTGCAGCAGCTGGTGTCTCATAACCGCCGCGCTGCCGTCGTTGGTGTGTCACCACTACCTAATAATGGTTGGAACGGCACGAATGGAATGGCATCAATATTAGGAAAATAAAAATAAAAAATAAAAAAATGTTTTGTCCACTAGGTGTACGTGTCCCATGAGTTTCTATTGGATAGACCATATGTTTCAAGAGAAAATGGCCAAATTAATGAAGGATGCATCTAACCAACAATGGGGCTATTTTCAATTAACTCTGCAACTCTTTCAGCTGTTCACTTTTTTCAATACTGCCACTAGTTTGACAGCAAAATATTGACTAAACAAATACATATTGACATGGTGAAAAATGTGTGTGTGTATATATATTTATAAAGGATATTTCATGCTGAAACCCCCATTAAACACCAATGCTATTAAAGGTTATGGTTTATTTAGGATTGTTTTACAGGTTAGTTTTTCTTTTTTTAATGATGCCCTGTGCCTAGACAAACCATGCCTACACTTCCTGCCTATCTCTTCTCTGAGTTAACAAATGAATAACAAAATCAGCCAATTCATTCACACTTTTGGTTGCATCCTGTACTGCTAATTTGCATTGCATCCTGTCTGGTGTTTACGTAGGCGCTGTTCTGGCAATCTGACCTAGGATGTGCTATTACCCTCAATCAAGATTTTTTTTTTGTATACTTGTTGGATACATGTTGTAAAAGTATACTAGCCTTACTTTAAAAATAGGAAACGATAGGGATAACTTGAAGGGATATTTCAAAATGTGCATCCTGTCTGGTGTTTCATCTCCAGCACCACCCCAACATCAACATACGTGAAAATTGCACATATGTTTTGTAGTAAAAAAGATAGAGGAGGAAGATATGTTTCCAATGCATCATGAGATAAAAAAATTTATACAATTATGAACAGGCATTGCCTACTAAGTGGTCTAATAATAGTTGATGATGTCATTGGAAACACTTTTCTTCCTCTATATTTTTAACTACAAAACATAGAAACATGTCATGATCAAACACCAGACAGGATGCAATGCAAATTAGCAGTACAGGGTGCAACCAAAAGTGTGAATGAATGAACAAATGAATGAACAAATTAATAACAATCATTTAGTGAACCTGGGGGCCGTCCAGGAGCACACAGTCAAGCACACTGCAGAGGGGGGTGGTTACCCTCTGGGTCCCTGCATAAAGTGAGCAGGTCTGCTGCTGTTGAGCGCCTGTACAGTGTGAACATACAGGAACATTACCCTCCAGGCATACAGGAACACTCTTCCTGCCACCTTATTTGTATATAACCACACATTCACTCCCCCCCCCACCCCTTTGCATAAACAATGGTAAAACTCTGTTTAATGCTAACCATTAAGTTATTGACACCTTCTTCCTCAAACAAAGGTGCCCATGTTCTGCCTTTCAACTGAAAACAGTACATCAACTAATCATGACAGATCAACTTTGGTCATCTTGTTAGATGCAGGGAAAATGCAACTTGAAAAGGATGTTACAATCTGAAAAGGCATTGGAAATGTATCCATGTTTGTTGCTGTAAAAAAGGGGGGAAATTAAATGTTTAAGGAAATTGTGTGGGGGGGGGGGGGTTCTTCTCTGACTCCTTTATGGTCAAATCATTTCTTTGCTGTGGTTTGGTTCAAGTTTTGGCCAGACTACGTGTTGAACTCTCCCTCAACCCTCTGGCTGGCTGTTAGTAATGCCCAATAAGCCCCACCCCTCAGACTTAAATATATGTTTCTGTGTGAGTTTATTTAAGCAATATGGCCCGCGGTGGTATGGTGTATGGCCAACACCACGGCTGAGGGCTGTTCTTATGCGCGATGCAATGCGGAGCGCTTGGCTGTGATATATATTGGCCATATACCACCAACCCCTGAGTTGCCTTATAAACTGGTTATTAGAGCAGTAAAAATAAATGTTTTGTCATACCCATGGTATACGGTCTGGTATACCACGGCTATCAGCCAATCAGCATTCAGGGCTCGAACCACCCAGTTTATAATTGTGAAATATATGTTTATATTTAGCATCACTGTTGTACTGTAGTAGCTTCAGTTTGCTTAAAAAAAAAAAGATGTAACAAGTTATATCTTGTGTCCTCTTTGAAAATCTATGGTAGATAAACTGTTGCATCTCTGTACTATAATGAATAGCAACTACTGTAGTATGTACCAAATACATACTGATCGTGTCCATGGGAATATTTCCCACATTCTGGACTACTTTTGGCTCCCTATGTCGTAGAAAGACATACCATATATCTCTGTCAACGTGGGGCACCCGAGTGGCGCAGTGGTCTAGGGCACTGCATCTGCTTGAGGTGTCCCTACAGACCAAGGTTCGATTCCAGGCTGTATCACAACCGGCCGTGATTGGGAGTCCCATAGGTCGGCGCACAATTGGCCCACCGTCATCAGAGTTTGGCCGGGGTAGGCCGTCCATTGTAAATAAGAATTTGTTCTTAACTGATTTGCCTAGTTAAATGATCAAAATCTGCCAACTGACTGAGAAGGTAGGAAGTGTAGGCATGGTTTGTCTAAAGCCATAGGCTGTCATGAAGATTTTCCCTAACCACTCACTCAGCCATGGGACTAATGAACAGCTACAGATGTCTGTGATGTATGCTGTAAGAATGTCACCAAAGCCGTGTGTGTGTGTGTGACACAGACAACGACAGTGTACCAGTGTGTGTCCTCCCTAGTGTTACAAAGGGAAGACTTACTGTAAACTTTCTAAGTTTACCAGTAAACAGAATTTGGTAACTTTTTCACGTTTTGGTGGGGAATTTTATAAAATTACATTTAGTGGCTTTTTTGGGTACTTCAGATTGTCACAGGTGTGTGTACGGTAATCTCTGGCCCTCTATCACATGTAAAATATATTCAACAATTAAGATTTTAAAAAATAAAATAAAAATGTTTGAATGACAAACCTGTAAAACATTATCCTAAATCAAACATTTAATAGCATTTAGATTGTGCTGCTACCCTCCAATGAAGATTTGTTTTGTCAGTTGTCATACATTTGATAAAAATGTAATAGCCTTACATTAAACAGGAAACGATAGGGATAATCTTCCACTTCATATTCATCATCCCCAACATCATTATATGTGAAAATGGCACGTTTCTACGTTTTGAAGTTAAAAATAGAGGAAGCTAAGTATTTCCAATGACATCATCAACCATTATTAGACCATTTAGTAGGCAATGCCAGCTCATAATTGGTTAAAAATCGCATGATGCTTTGGAAACTTGGAGAAAGATTTTCTTTTTTACTACAAAACATAGAAATGTGCAATTTTCACATGTTGGGGTGGTGTTGGAGATGAAGTTGAAACCTTTCCTTACAAAGACTAAATAATGTGCATGTTTACAGTTTTTGTGGCATATTTCATCTATGTAGCACATTGTGAGTGGTAGGTCCGATTGCCAGAACACTGTAATATTGATATGAGAAACACTAAGGTCAATCCTGTCAAAGTTTAGTGTATTCTATGGTTTTATTAGTGTTTTCTCCTGTTGCTTTTGTCTCCCCCAGGATAATAGAATGCCAGGGCTTGCCTCTGATCAGTGGACAGAACTGTGACCCGTATGCCACTGTCTCGCTCGTTGGGCCTGCCAGGTAAGACCAGACTAGACTACAATCCTCTGCAGTGGAACATGATTATGAGCTCACTTCAATTGAACCCACATAGCTAATGCAATGTGTCAACATCTTAGGCATTATATCCATTATTCTTTCACATAGACCCCCCATGAGAAAGGTTTGAGTATATTTCTGACTCTTCTGTCTCCTTTAGGTCTGACCAGAAGAAAACAAAGGTGAAAAAGAAGACCAGCGACCCTCAGTTTGAGGAAACCTTTAACTTTGAGGTAATCTTAACTTAATTTACATCTGGGTGCTCTTCCCAACAGAGGAAAACAGACTAAAATGGGGACGGACTAACAGGAATGATCACATTTTGTTTTCCATTCCAAAATCTTTTAAACAGTTTTCCATTGCGTGCCCTAATGAACGCAACCTAGGTGTCTGGCTGGTTTTGACAGTTGATCAAATCAGATTTTTTCACATGCACCGAGTATAGCGGGTGTTGATCTTACAGTGAAATGCTTATTACAAGCCCTTAACCAACAATGCAGTTTTAAGAAAATATCAACAAAAAAAGTAAGAAGAATCACAAATATTTAAAGAACAGCAGTAAATAACAATAGCTGGGCTAAATCAAATCAAATCAAATTTATTTATATAGCCCTTCGTACATCAGCTGATATCTCAAAGTGCTGTACAGAAACCCAGCCTAAAACCCCAAACAGCAAACAATGCAGGTGTAAAAGCACGGTGGCTAGGAAAAACTCCCTAGAAAGGCCAAAACCTAGGAAGAAACCTAGAGAGGAACCAGGCTATGTGGGGTGGCCAGTCCTCTTCTGGCTGTGCCGGGTAGAGATTATAACAGAACATGACCAAGATGTTCAAATGTTCATAAATGACCAGCATGGTCGAATAATAATAATAAGGCAGAACAGTTGAAACTGGAGCAGCAGCATGGCCAGGTGGACTGGGGACAGCAAGGAGTCATCATGTCAGGTAGTCCTGGGGCATGGTCCTAGGGCTCAGGTCCTCCGAGAGAGAGAAAGAAAGAGAGAAGGAGATAATTAGAGAACGCACACTTAGATTCACACAGGACACCGAATAGGACAGGAGAAGTACTCCAGATATAACAAACTGACCCTAGCCCCCCGACACATAAACTAATGCAGCATAAATACTGGAGGCTGAGACAGGAGGGGTCAGGAGACACTGTGGCCCCATCCGAGGACACCCCCGGACAGGGCCAAACAGGAAGGATATAACCCCACCCACTTTGCCAAAGCACAGCCCCCACACCACTAGAGGGATATCTTCAACCACCAACTTACCATCCTGAGACAAGGCCGAGTATAGCCCACAAAGATCTCCGCCACGGCACAACCCAAGGGGGGCGCCAACCCAGACAGGCCGACCACAACAGTGAATCAACCCACCCAGGTGACGCACCCCCCCAGGGACGGCATGAGAGAGCCCCAGTAAGCCAGTGACTCAGCCCCGTAACAGGGTAGAGGCAGAGAATCCCAGTGGAAAGAGGGGAATCGGCCAGGCAGAGACAGCAAGGGCGGTTCGTTGCTCCAGAGCCTTTCCGTTCACCTTCCCACTCCTGGGCCAGACTACACTCAATCATATGACCCACTGAAGAGATGAGTCTTCAGTAAAGACTTAAAGGTTGAGACCGAGTTTGCGTCTCTGACATGGGTAGGCAGACCGTTCCATAAAAATGGAGCTCTATAGGAGAAAGCCCTGCCTCCAGCTGTTTGCTTAGAAATTCTAGGGACAATTAGGAGGCCTGCGTCTTGTGACCGTAGCGTACGTGTAGGTATGTACGGCAGGACCAAATCAGAGAGATAGGTAGGAGCAAGCCCATGTAATGCTTTGTAGGTTAGCAGTAAAACCTTGAAATCGGCCCTTGCTTTGACAGGAAGCCAGTGTAGAGAGGCTAGCACTGGAGTAATATGATCAAATTTTTTGGTTCTAGTCAGGATTCTAGCAGCCGTATTCAGCACTAACTGAAGTTTATTTAGTGCTTTATCCGGGTAGCCGGAAAATAGAGCATTGCAGTAGTCTAACCTAGAAGTGACAAACGCATGGATTAATTTTTCTGCATCATTTTTGGACAGAAAGTTTCTGATTTTTGCAATGTTACGTAGATGGAAAAAAGCTGTCCTCGAAATGGTCTTGATATGTTCTTCAAAAAGAGAGATCAGGGTCCAGAGTAACGCCGAGGTCCTTCACAGTTTTATTTGAGACGACTGTACAACCATTAAGATTAATTGTCAGATTCAACAGAAGATCTCTTTGTTTCTTGGGACCTAGAACAAGCATCTCTGTTTTGTCCGAGTTTAATAGTAGAAAGTTTGCAGCCATCCACTTCCTTATGTCTGAAACACATGCTTCTAGCGAGGGCAATTTTGGGGCTTCACCATGTTTCATTGAAATGTACAGCTGTGTGTCATCCGCATAGCAGTGAAAGTTTACATTATGTTTTCGAATAACATCCCCAAGAGGTAAAATATATAGTGAAAACAATAGTGGTCCTAAAACAGAACCTTGAGGAACACCGAAATTTACAGTTGATTTGTCAGAGGACAAACCATTCACAGAGACAAACTGATATCTTTCCGACAGATAAGATCTAAACCAGGCCAGAACATGTCCGTGTAGACCAATTTGGGTTTCCAATCTCTCCAAAAGAATGTGGTGATCGATGGTATCAAAAGCAGCACTAAGGTCTAGGAGCACGAGGACAGATGCAGAGCCTCGGTCCGTTGCCATTAAAATGTCATTTACCACCTTCACAAGTGCCGTCTCAGTGCTATGATGGGGTCTAAAACCAGACTGAAGCATTTCGTATACATTGTTTGTCTTCAGGAAGGCAGTGAGTTGCTGCGCAACAGCCTTCTCTAAAATTTTTGAGAGGAATGGAAGATTCAATATAGTTTTTTATATTTTCTGGGTCAAGGTTTGGCTTTTTCAAGAGAGGCTTTATTACTGCCACTTTTAGTGAGTTTGGTACACATCCAGTGGATAGAGAGCCGTTTATTATGTTCAACATAGGAGGGCCAAGCACAGGAAGCAGCTCTTTCAGTAGTTTAGTTGGAATAGGGTCCAGTATGCAGCTTGAAGGTTTAGAGGCCATGATTATTTTCATCATTGTGTCAAGAGATATAGTACTAAAAGACTTGAGCGTCTCTCTTGATCCTAGGTCCTGGCAGAGTTGTGCAGACTCAGGACAACTGAGGTTTGGAGGAATACGCAGGTTTAAAGAGGAGTCCGTAATTTGCTTTCTAATAATCATAATCTTTTCCTCAAAGAAGTTCATGAATTTATCACTGCTAAAGTGAAAGTCATCCTCTCTTGGGGAATGCTGCTTTTTAGTTAGCTTTGCGACAGTATCAAAAGGAATTTCGGATTGTTCTTATTTTCCTCAATTAAGTTGGAAAAATAGGATGATCGAGCAGCAGTAAGGGCTCTTCGGTACTGCACGGTACCGTCCTTCCAAGCTAGTCGGAAGACTTCCAGTTTGGTGTGGCGCCATTTCCGTTCCAATTTTCTGGAAGCTTGCTTCAGAGCTCGGGTATTTTCTGTGTACCAGGGAGCTAGTTTCTTATGAGACATTTTTTTAGTTTTTAGGGGTGCAACTGCATCTAGGGTATTGCGCAAGGTTAAATTGAGATACTCAGTTAGGTGGTTAACAGATTTTTGTCCTCTGGCGTCCTTGGGTAGGCAGAGGGAGTCTGGAAGGGCATCAAGGAATCTTTGTGTTGTCTGTGAATTTATAGCACGACTTTTGATGTTCCTTGGTTGGGGTCTGAGCAGATTATTTGTTGCAATTGCAAACGTAATAAAATGGTGGTCCGATAGTCCAGGATTATGAGGAAAAACATTAAGATCCACAACATTTATTCCATGGGACAAAACTAGGTCCAGCGTATGACTGTGACAGTGAGTGGGTCCAGAGACATGTTGGACAAAACCCACTGAGTCGATGATGGCTCCGAAAGCCTTTTGGAGTGGGTCTGTGGACTTTTCCATGTGAATATTAAAGTCACCAAAGATTAGAATATTATCTGCAATGACTACAAGGTCCGATAGGAATTCAGGGAACTCAGTGAGAAATGCTGTATATGGCCCAGGAGGCCTGTAAACAGTAGCTATAAAAAGTGATTGAGTAGGCTGCATAGATTTCATGACTAGAAGCTCAAAAGACGAAAACGTCATTTTTTTTTTTTTGTAAATTGAAATTTGCTATCGTAAATGTTAGCAACACCTCCGCCTTTGCGGGATGCACGGGGATATGGTCACTAGTGTAACCAGGAGGTGAGGCCTCATTTAACACAGTAAATTCATCAGGCTTAAGCCATGTTTCAGTCAGGCCAATCACATCAAGATTATGATCAGTGATTAGTTCATTGACTATAATTGCCTTTGAAGTAAGGGATCTAACATTAAGTAGCCCTATTTTGAGAAGTGAGGTATCATGATCTCTTTCACTAATGACAGGAATGGAGGTGGTCTTTATCCTAGTGAGATTGCTAAGGCGAACACCGCCATGTTTAGTTTTGCCCAACCTAGGTCGAGGCACAGACACGGTCTCAATGGTGATAGCTGAGCTGACTACACTGACTATGCTAGTGGCAGACTCCACTATGCTGGCAGGCTGGCTAATAGCCTGCTGCCCGGCCTGCACCCTATTTCATTGTGGAGCTAGAGGAGTTAGAGCCCTGTCTATGTTGGTAGATAAGATGAGAGCACCCCTCCAGCTAGGATGGAGTCTGTCACTCCTCAGCAGGTCAGGCTTGGTCCTGTTTGTGGGTGAGTCCCAGAAAGAGGGCCAATTATCTACAAATTCTATCTTTTGGGAGGGGCAGAAAACAGTTTTCAACCAGCGATTGAGTTGTGAGACTCTGCTGTAGAGCTCATCACTCCCCCTAACTGGGAGGGGGCCAGAGACAATTACTCGATGCCGACACATCTTTCTAGCTGATATGCACTCAGAAGCTATGTTGCGCTTGGGGATCTCTGACTGTTTCATCCTAACATCGTTGGTGCCGACGTGGATAACAATATCTCTATACTCTCTACACTCGCCAGTTTTAGCTTTAGCCAGCACCATCTTTAGATTAGCCTTAACGTCGGTAGCCCTGCCCCCGGGTAAACAGTGTATGATCGCTGGATGATTCGCTTTAAGTCTAATACTGCGGGTAATGGAGTCGCCAATGACTAGAGTTTTCAATTTGTCAGAGCTAATGGTGGGAAGCTTCGGCGTCTCAGACCCCGTAACGGGAGGAGTAGAGACCAGAGAAGACTCGGCCTCTGACACCGACCCGCTGCTTAATGGGGAAAACCGGTTGAAAGTTTCTGTCGGCTGAATGAGCGACACCGGTTGAGCGTTCCTACAGCATTTCCTTCCAGAAACCGTGAGAAAATTGTCCGGCTGCGGGGACTGTGCCAGGGGATTTATACTACTATCTGTACTTACTGGTGGCACAGACGCTGTTTCATCCTTTCCTACACTAAAATTACCCTTGCCTAACGATTGCGTCTGAAGCTGGGCTTGCAGTACAGCTATCCTCGCCGTAAGGCGAGCACAGCGGCTGCAATTAGAAGGCATCATGTTAATGTTACTACTTAGCTTCGGCTGTTGGAGGTCCTGACGAATCGTGTCCAGATAAAGCGTCCGGAGTGAAAAAGTTGAGGCTACAGTATATACAGGGAGTACTGGTGTCGTGTGCGGGGGCACCAGTGTCGAGGTAATATGTACATGTAGGTAGAGTTAAAGTGACTATGCATAGATAATAAGAGAGTAGCAGCAGAGTAGAAGGGGTGGGGGGGGGGGGCAATGCAAATAGTCCGAGTTACCATTTGATTAGATGTTCAGGAGTCTTATGACTTGGGGTAGAAGCTGTTCAGAAGCCTCTTGGACCTAGACTTGGTGCTCCGGTACCGCTTGCCGTGCGGTAGCAGAGAGAACAGTCTATGACTAGGGTGGCTGGAGTCTTAGTCAATTTTTAGGGCCTTCCTCTGACACCGCCTGGTATAGAGGTCCTGGATGGCAGGAAGCTTGGCCCCAGTGATGTACTGGGCTGTACGCACTACCCTTTGTAGTGCCTTGCGGTCAGAGGCCGAGCAGTTGCCATACCAGCTGTAAAACCCTTTGAGAATCGGAGAACCCATGCCAAGTCTTTTCAGTCCCCTGAGGGGGAATAGGTTTTGTCGTGCCCTCTTCATGACTATCTTGGTGTACTTGGACCATGTTAGATTGATGGTGACGTGCAAGCCAAGGAACTTGAAGCTCTCAACCTGCTCCACTACAGCCCCGTCAATGTTAAGGAATGTGTGCTCAGTCCTCCTTTTCCTGTAGTCCACAATCAACTCCTTTGTCTGAGGGAGAGGTTGTTGTCCTTGCACCACTCGGTCGGGTCTCTGACCTCCTCTCTATAGGCTGTCTCATCGTTGTAGGTGATCAGGCCTACCACTGGTGTCATCAGCAAACTTAATGATGGTGTACTTAATGATGGTGTTGGAGTCGTGCCTGGCTGTGCAGTCATGAGTGAACAAGGAGTACAGGAGGGGACTGAGCACACACCCCTGAGGGGCCCACGTGTTGAGGATCAGTGTGGCAGATGTGTTGTTACCTACCCTTACCATCAGGGGGCAGCCCATCAGGAAGTCCAGGATCCAGTTGCAGAGGGAGGAGTATAGTCCCAGGGTCCTTAGCTCAGTGATGAGCTTTGAGAGCACTATGGTGTTGAACGCTGAGCTGTAGTCAATAAATAGCATTCTCACATCGGTGTTTCTTTTGTCCAGGTGTGAAAGGGCAGTGTGGAGTGCAATAGAGATTGCATCATCTGTGGTGCGGTATGCAAATTGGAGTGGGTCTAGGGTTTCTGGGATAATGGTGTACATGTGAGCCATGACCAGCCTTTCAAAGCATTTCATGGCTACAGATGTGAGTGCTACGGGTCGGTAGTCATTTAGGCAGGTTACCTTAGTGTTCTTGGGCACAGGGACTATGGTGGTCTGCTTGAAGCATGTTGGTATTACAGACTTAGACAGGAAGAGTTTGAAATTGTCAGTGAAGACACTTGCCAGTTGGTCAGCACATGCTCGGAGTGCCCGTCTGGCCCAGTGGCCTTGTGAATGTTGACCTGTTTAAAGGTTTTACGCACATCGGCTGCGGAGAGTGTGATCACACAGTCGTCCGGAACAGCTGATGTTCTCATGCATGTTTCAGTGTTACTTGCCCTTGAAGTGAGCATAGAAGTTATTTAGCTTGTCTGGTAGGCTTGTGTCACTGGGCAGCTCTCTGCTGTGCTTCCTTTTGTAGTCTGTAATAGTTTGCAAGCCCTGCTACATCGAACGAGCATCGGAGCCGGTGTAGTACGATTCGATCTTAGTCCTGTATTGGCGCTTTACCTGTTTGGTGGTTCGTCAGAGGGCACAGCGGGATTTCTTATAAGCTCCCGGGTTAGAGTCCTGCTCCTTGAAAGCGGCAGCTCTACCCTTTAGCTCAGTGTGAATGTTGCCTGTAATCCATTGCTTCTGGTTGGGGTAAGTACATACAGTCACTGTGGGGACGACGTCCTCGGTGCACTTATTGATAAAGTCAGTGACTGATGTGGTGTACTCCTAAATGCCATCGGAAGAATCCCGGAACATATTGCAATCTGTGCTAGTAAAACAGTCCTGTAGTTTAGCATCTGCTTCATCTGACCACTTTTATTTTTTAATAGACCGAGTCAATGGTGCGTCCTGCTTTAATTTTTGATTGTAGACTGGAATCAGGAGGATAGAATTATTGTCAGATTTGCCAAATGGAGGGTGAGGGAGAGTTTTGTATGCGTCTCTGTTTGTGGAGTAAAGGTGGTCACATTTTTTCCCCCTCTGGTTGCATGTTTTAACATGCTTATAGAAATGAGGTAAAACTGATTTAAGTTTCCCTGCATTAATGTCTCCCGCCACTAGGACCGCCGCCTCTGGATGAGCGTTTTCCTGTTTGCTTATGGCCGTATACAGCTCATTGAGTGTGTTTTTAGTGCCAGCATTGGTCTGTTGTGGTATGTAGACAGCTATGAAAAATACATAAACTTTCTAGGTAGATAGTGTGGTCTACAGCTTATCATGAGATACTCTACCTCAGGCGAGCAAAACCTCGAGACTTACTTAGATATCATGTGCCAGTTGTTGTTTACATATATGCATAGGCCCTCACCCCGTGTCTTACCAGAGGCTGCTGTTCTGTCCTGCCGATTGTGTATAACCCACCAGCTGTGTGTTCTTAATGTCGTCTTTCAGCCACAACTCGGTGAAACAGAAGATATTACAGTTTTTAATGTCCCGTTGGTAGGATATACATACTTTCAGTTCCTCCCATTTTATTTTCCGACCGATTGAAAGTTAGCTAGCAGGACGAAAGGCAGATTAGCCACCCGTCACTTGATCCTCACAAGACACCCTGATCTTTTTCCGCAACATCTCAGTTTCCTTCTCCAGCTATTGATTGGGATCTGGGCCTGGTCGGGTGTCTGTAGTAGTATATCCCTCCTGTCCGACTCATTGAAGAAAAACTGTCTAATCTGAGGTGAGTAATCGCAGTTCTGATGTCCAGAAGCTCTTTTCGGTCATAAGAGACGGTAGCAGCAACATTATGTACAAAACAACGCAAAAAAAACTAAAAAATAGCTTGGTTGGTTAAGAGCCGTTAAGACTGCAGCCATCCCCTCCGGCGCCATCACGTTAACTCGTCTGAGTTCGTATTTGCTGGAGAAGACTGATGTAAATTCTTGTCTTGTTGTTGTCCTCAGGTCACAAGGCCCAACAGTTACACAAAAAAGTCTAATTTTCAAGTAGAGGAGGAGGACATTGAAAAGCTGGAGATCAAGTGAGTGTACCGTCTCCACTTTTCCTCTTCTTTCCTCTCCTCCTTTCTCTTCTATTTTTCTCTTCTCTTTTATTCTCTTTTCTCCTTCTGCTTTTCTCTCTTTTTTTTTTCTTTTTTTTTTACTTCTCTTTTTTTTCCTATATTTTCCTTCCGACCTTTAACAGAACATCTGTGGGTTGGATTTTTTCCACACACTGACAAACAGACCACCATACCGCCATCTCTCTGGAGTGACTTCTGGGATGTAATCAGAAGAGGATTTTTCAAGTGTGTTTCAACTCAACCAGATTTGATTGGATTGTGTTAGTCACAACCGGTGTAGTGTATAATGCAAAGTTGGTGGTTAAGGACCTGTGGGGTTTGTGTCTCTGTTTGCGTCACCTACAGCCGACTGACTCATAGCTACATAGCTCACTGGGTTTACAGTCGGGTAAGACTAGGCTGGGCCGAGAGAGGTAAACACACATGCATGACTTTCAGATTTCGATTTGAGGTGATTTTAATTGCATGTGTATTTTTTTAAGTGTACTGCAATTTGTATACTTCACACCGGTAAGGAGTAACTCATCAGTGTATTTTGTGTTTATGTGTTGAGATTGATGTGGTTGTGTTTTCCATGAGAGTGCCAGCCAGCCAATGGTAAGTGGTGTGTTTGGAAGGTGAAGGGGCATTGGTCCCTTTTTCGTAGATTTTTATAGTGTATTTGCAAATATAACATTCACTTAGTATGTGTGATTGAGTGTTTCTCTCTTTGTCTCTTTGTGTGTGTGTGTGTGTTCCTCTGCAGAGTTGACTTGTGGAACAATGGGAATTTGGCGCAGGATGTCTTCCTTGGGGAGACGCGGGTATCTGTCAAGATCCTGCGAAATGACCACATTCACAGGGCCTGGTAAGAACGGTGACACATCACACCACAGCTTCACCTCGCACATTGTCTTCCTGATGCTTCCGCGCCAGGTCACTCACACTAACTCGAGAGATTTCGCATACTGATGCAACAATATGCAAAGGTGCACGTAGCGTCCGCATGCCCACAGGAGCCCACAGCTCTAACTTCTAACTACAAACACACTGGTTGCATTCGAAAGTGGCATGCTATTCCTTCTACACTGCACTACTTTGTACCAGAGCCACATAGTCTACTAGGGAAATCGGGTGACCGTGACACACTTTCTTTCTCTCATATGGACACGTCGTGCACTCACTGCACGCAGCCACACGCCTGCTGCTGCTGCGCTCAACCTGAAGAATGTAATCTGACTGCCGCGCTAGCTAGCTGAAATGAATAGACTGATTAGCAGATGACAGATAAGGGGACATGACACAGAGGGTCTTACGTACTCCGCTGCTACTCGCCTCGTTTTATCAGCCACAACAATCCGGCGACTCTGACGTCACACCCCTCACAGTGCTGACCTTCTTTTCTGCGTAGATCCGTGGATGATAGATCAGATCTGCACATTGTGAGGTGGATGTTAAAAAGGCCCATACTCACAAATAATCTGAGGGGTACTGTTGATCTAGGATCATGTTCCCCCTGTCCATGTAATCTTATTCATTATGATTTAAAAGGCACAACGGATCCTACAATATAGCAGTCCTGCTGCAATACTCTTTGTGAATAGAGGAATAAGGGTACATCCAGTTCCTTGATATTTTTTCTACTTAATAGTGAGTTTTTTACTTGTGTTTTAAAGGTGCTACACATCAGATTTTTAAATTGTTTTGTATTGTAATTTCAGAATTTCCATTTATATCTGGCGCTAATAATGGAATTAGTGTTTCACAGTATTACTTGCCTGCCAGTGTTGTGATTGGCTATGATATTCGCCTATTGATTTCTCCCGCCAGAACAGCGTCTGTCCAAACTGGGAAAACTGTTGGCTGTGTTATCTACTGGAAATCACTATCATTTCCTGGTAGCTAAAATTTGACACCTCTCTCAATTTCAGTTTACCTGAGAAAATAAGCACTGAATATTGTAGGGAATCATTGTATTATTTTTGCAGCTGTTGTCGGTTTTGGTCTACCAGCTTCAAACAGCAGTTTCTGAAATTATACAAAATCTGACGTATAGCACCTTTAACAATATATAATTGGAGATGAACCTGTGCCAGATCCTGTCCCCCGGTCTAGCAGCTCTATATCTGTGGTACTTTTTTGGACTGGTTACTTCTGTCGTCTTCAGACTGCTTTGAAAACTGCGATGGTGGTGTTCTGTAAACTGTGTGTGTGTGTGTGCGCCTCTAGGTGATAAGGGATTATGTAGATACTGATCTATGTGTTTTGCATGAGGGCTGTGAGACTAGTGTGTGGGTGTCAGTTTGCATGGAGACAGCAGAACCCCATCTCCTGTAGAGGGAGGGAGAGAAAGCCAGGGATGATCTATACATGCACTCTAACATACAGACCCACAACTCGGCTGAACAAAATGTATATTGATCTATTGAATGTCCCAGAATACATGGGCTCAACTGAAGTTTCTGGGTGTCTGAGTACTGCAATACGATTACAGTTCAAGCAGATTAGAGACAAACATAGCTGCAGCTTTCAAAGCGATGAAGAGTTCCAGCCTGATGTAAATCTGTGAAAACTGCTCCATCTGTTGGTGGCTAGGCAGCTATACAGGCTCACCCAGCTCATTCACACACTGCTTAAACACGCAGCTTAATTGTTTTTCGCGTTCTGTTTGAAATCTTTGCATAGTTTTTTATTTATTTTAAAGCTACTACACTACCAGAGGTGTAAAACTTTTAACTCCAAAGATTTTTTTGATATAAATGCTACTTTATTATGTTTGTTCGATGTGAACAGGAAGTGGATTTCAAACTGAAAAAGCACTATATGGCTGAAAACGTCACATTTCATGAACCATGTTGAGGACAGCATTGACAGCATCATTTGCGTCTCACCACTAGGGTTGCGAAATTCTGGCAACTTTGCCAAAACTCCCAGTTTTTCCAGACATTCTGGTTGGAGGACTCTAGATGTCCTGATTCCATGAAGCATTCAACCGGTATTTCTATATTTAATCCTGGACATAAGTTATCGGAAATGTGCAACCCGACTCACCACTGTCAAATACAAATGTGTCGGCTGGCCATCACTCTTAACGCTGACTGGGTGTGTTTTGTTGGGTGTCTTTCTCTGGTCCACAGGTATCTCCTCCAGCCTAAAGGGAACGGGAAGTCCAAGACAGACGACCTGGGCTCTCTGAGGCTCAACGTAACCTACACCGAGGACAATGTGCTGCCATCCGCCTGCTACACACCGCTCCGCACGCTGCTGCTCAAGTCCCCAGACATTAAGGTGCTAACCTCAGACCGGTCTTGTTCACACACCTGGTCTGCCTGAATGGTACATTATGCTCATTAAGGAACTTAAAGGGATGCTAGCTGATACCCATATGCTTCCAGTCATTGTGCTAACGCTAGTTAGCATTGGCTCGGGAAACTTCCTTCATACTGGACACAGACATAACAATGGCATCCACAAGTTCATCTGACTCAGGGGAAGTAGATACAGGGCCTCATTGCCCAAATCCCCAAGTTTCCCTTTAAGGAAGAAAGTGTACAATAGAGGATGCATAGGACCAACAATTTGTCAAAAACATCAGTGGCCAACCATCGTCCACAGACCCCACTGTGTATTCCACACCGCTGCCAGTAGTTTGTAATGAGTGGTGGCCGTCTACACGTTGAATTGCGGTCAACTAATAACCATTAGTGCCTGACCAATCATTGCTCACAGTATGGTGCCTTTTGAGAATAAGGGGATTTTTTTCAGAACCTCTCTCTGTCCCCCCTGCCTCTCTCCATTTATCTCTCTTCCCCCTCTCAGCCCATCTCGGCGTCAGCGGCCCACATTCTGGGGGACATCTGCAGGGAGAGGTATGAGGCGGTGCTGCCCGTGGTCCGCCTGCTGCTCCACCACAGCCGCCTGGTGTCCTTCGTCTCCGCCATCACTGTCCTGGAACTGGAGAACACTCAGTGAGTAGTACACACTTCTCCTGGGCCCTATCGGCTCTGGACAAAAGTAGTGCTCTATATAGTGAATAGGCATCCTGTCCTCTGAACCCCGTCTTGTCTGTCTAGGGAGGCCAACACCATTTTCCGAGGCAACTCCCTGGCAACGCGCTGCATCGACGACATGATGAAGATTGTAGGGCGGAGCTACCTGACCGTCACCCTGAAGCCTGTATTGGATGAGGTAATGTACATCCATATGTTACCTGGGGAATAATGTGAGGAAATGGATTATGTCATAGATAAACACCGATCGTAAGAAGAAAGCCCTGCTATGAACCACATCGTAGAAGCTCATTTCATAACCTAGGAACAACCTGTTTGAAAATGAATTCAAAACTCCGCATAACAGCTAGTTCTTTTTTTCATAGATTTGTGACTCCAACAAAACCTGTGAGATTGACCCGATTAAACTGAAAGAAGGAGACAACGTTGAGGTCAACAAGGTACAGTATACATTTGTCCGGTGCATCGCAAGCTGTCTATCAGTGTATTGTCTAGTAGTGGGATGGTATACAGAAAGAACTGTTATAATAAGTGTGTGCGTGTTCACGACGTGCGTGTTCACGATGTGCATGTCCGTCCTCTCCAGGAGAACCTGCAGGGGTACGTTCAGAAGGTGTTCTCGTCCATCACCCAGTCCAGCTCCAGCTGTCCCCCGCTCATGTGTGACGTGTTCCGCTCGCTGCGTCACATGGCCTCCAAGCGGTTCCCAGGTGAGCGGGGCATCACACGCATCTTCGTCCTCTCTCCTCACCTTCATCCTACCTCATCCTCAGCAGGATTGCACAGTTCTGGAAACCTTTCCAAAGTTCCTGGGTTTAAAAATAAATCCTGTTTGGGGAATTGCTCAACTTTCAGGGAAAGATTCTGGAGTTTTGTAACCCTATTCCTCAGTCACAACTCTCTCATCAATACTCACTGTGCCTCATCACATTAGAGAGAATGTCCACTAACCACAAATCAAGTTTCTGAGATGTTTTCATACCACAAATGTAGGGTTGATTTTGTGTAAGTCCCTTTTTATAAGCATTAGTGTAGAAAGGTCCAGGTCTCTATCCAAAGGAAAAAATGGTAGATTAGATACAGAAATATTATGCCAAACTTTCCCAAGTATTATCTAGTTACTTTTACAGAGTGGTTTTTATAAAGTATCTTCCATCAGTAAGCAGCATGTTGTAGAGACCATGTCCACCATGAGGTGGAGCCAGAAGCCTGACTAAAGTGCAGGAGATTGTCTCATAGTATGTATGTCAGAGGCCCTTCAAGTAGAAGCTACTGAATCTGTGAGAAGGTCCTGTTAATGTGTAGTGTTAGAACTTTGTATGAGCCATGTTCTCATAAACTGCTATGCTCATATGAATTGGCACCTTTTTAATGGTAGGAGGAGCATGACCTGTGTATGTATGTCTGTGTGTGTTTGTAAAAGTGTGTGTACTGTGGACAGCAATGCACAGTCCCAAATCAATTATTGTACCCTTTGTTGATCTGAAAGTAGTGGATGGGTATCAACCCTGATATATAGGGTCTTTGCTTACGCCAATCCCGATACAGTCCTTTCAAATCCACTAGGTGAGTCAATAAGGTCCAGGGAACAGATGAGATCAGTCTGGAACTGGGCCTGTCCCGGTTGTTAGCCTGTCTGGTGTCAATGGGTGTATCTGCATTGCTTGCTGTTTGGGGTTTTAGGCTGAGTTTCTGTACAGCACTTTGTGACATCGGCTCATGTAAAAAGGGCTTTATAAATACATTTGATTGATTTGATTAATGGGATAGTTCACCAAATTAAAAAAATGACATCCTAGTCAATGGATAAGGACAGGTAGCAAAGCTTTATTTTTATTTGTGCTTCTCCTGTCCCCTCCTCTGTCTTCTACACCCCCCCCCTCCTTCTCTCCCTTCCTCCTCTCCCCTGCAGATGATCCTCACGTCCAGTATTCGGCAGTCAGCAGCTTCGTGTTCCTGCGCTTCTTCGCCGTCGCCGTTCTCTCGCCACACACCTTCCAGCTCCGCCCACACCATCCTGTGAGTACGCCCATATGCCTATGTTTTTTACATTTGTGTCACATAGGAGGTATCCCAAGTGTTTGCACTTTAGTGTTCACTTAGAAGTGAAAGTGTTCCTCCTATATTTGGGCTCCCGAGTGGCGCAGTGGTCTAAGGCACTGCATCTGCAGACACCCTGGTTCGAATCCAGGCTGTATCACAACCGGACGTGATTGGGAGACCCATAGGGCGGTGCACAATTGGCCCAGCATCGTCCCGGTTTGGCCGGTGTAGGCCGTCATTGTAAATAAGAATTTGTTCTTAACTGACTTGCCTAGTTAAATTAAGGTATAAGAAAAAAATATTAATTTAGAAGCGGGACCTCACTGCTGCTAAATCATTAACACCACTCCCAGAAATATGATTAGAAATTATATATTTTTTTACTAAATATTTATTCTGAGACCTGCTTTTCAGATAGTGCAAGATTTTGTCAATTAAGTGCTTTTTCTACTTACCCAGAGTCTGATCTCATGGATACCAATTTTGTCTCAACATGCAGAAGTTGCTAACTAGCCTTAGCGCAATTGCTAACTAGCATTAGCACAATGACTGGAAGTCTTAGGAAGAGCTATATTTTGTTATTGTGCTAATGCTAGTAAGCATTTACTCACAAAAATGCTTCAAACTGCACACAGAGACATAAAAATGGTATCCATTAGTTTGTCTGACTAGGTAAGTTGAAAAAGAGCTTTATTGCCAAAATCTGTTTAAAATCAGTGACAAGTTATAACATATATTTGTAGCAAACCAAGCGAGCAGTGCCCTCGAATGAGAGTCATGAGTGCACGGCCACTGCTTGCTCTTCATCTCCCTTTAGTGCAGTGGCGCGCATCAGTTATATTTTAAGATGGTGTCAACATAATTACATTTTCATGCATTTTGGTTTAAAAATTAATCAGTTGAACATCCCAAATACTTTACATTTTACAGACACTCTTATCCAGCACGACTTAATGTAGTGAGTACACACACATGCTAGTTAATGCATACATTTTTATATTTAGTTCATACTGGTCCCCTGTGGGAATTGAACCCATAACCCTGGCATTGCAAGTGCCATGCTCTACCAACTGAGCCACACGGGACCACTTAAACTCTTCCATGAACAAATCGCACCAGCAGTTACCAGAGGCTACAATGGAAAAACAAACATTGACATCCAGGAACACTTTTGAACGACCAAGTAGCTCCCAAGTAAAGTAGGCTAGGCTACCGACAATGACTAAACCAAGCACGAAACACTAGTCAACTGTTTGATTATAAAGTTGCGCTAGGCCTAGCCTACTATCAAACTGAATTGTTAGCCAAGTTGTTCTAATGAATCGCATGTAGCCTATGATATTACTGTGTTGGCCTAATTAGCATTTTACTGTGTCATTTATTAGTAAATGTACCTGTACTGTAGCCTAAATGTTAGAATTGGG
Organism: Oncorhynchus nerka; assembly: GCF_034236695.1. Taxonomy (NCBI): domain Eukaryota; kingdom Metazoa; phylum Chordata; class Actinopteri; order Salmoniformes; family Salmonidae; genus Oncorhynchus; species Oncorhynchus nerka. The sequence continues at coordinate 43,117,274 of NC_088406.1, forward strand.
TCCTACAGGTCATAGGCCTATTTCTTTGTTCAAAACCACAGGACAATCATTTCACTTAGATTACTGCAGTAAACCCATCCCCTAGCTTTCTGGAGGGATATGTGGTTAAACATGAGCATCGCTCAAAGCATTTCATACCATTTTGAAATGGTAAGAGTCTGTGAATATTACTGCGGAAGTACATGTTCATTGATCCTTGAAAAGAAGGCCTAGAGCATCTATCATGGATTTCGGAAGGTACGGTGAGGGGCCAGAGGTGTGTACTACTCTCCTCTAATCTGCCAGCCAGTGGTTGCACACATACAACAACCACTGAGCCCCCCCATAGGGGGCAGTGTTGGACCAGAACTCTCTATGGGCCAGGTTAGCCAGGTGTTGTAAAACAGTGGATTTTATAGACATGTAACACTGTGTGGGCGTGTGGGACAAGGCTCTTAGCTTTAATCTCCCAGGGGAGATGGTGAATATATGGAGCTATCCACAGGTGTCTATCCATGGGCCACTGGCCTCCCACAGAGAGGGGGAGGAATGCAGAAGGAGCCCTGTTCATTATAATGAGGGAGGGGGGCAGAAGAGTAGGAGGGAGAGGGGAGAACCCTGGTAATTATAGTGAGGCCCACCTGGCAGCGTCCAGTATTCTACTCCTTGCCTCAGTGGAGCACAGCCATATATATATATATATATCTATATATATACACATACACACACACAGGCTAGGCTCCTGGTTTCTCTGCCAGGCTCCTGTAGTTCTTGAAGAGAGGGCGGCTATGAGACGCTGGGGGCTGCTGCCATAGCAGTATCACACACAAGACCTAACAACCTGCATGCATTTTGAGTGCCATGCACACAATTTGAGGTCAAAGTATACTGGGATGAAAACTAGAGTTATGTGTGTGTGTGTGTGTGTGTGGTACTCCTCTGATCTGCCAGCCAGTGGTTGCTTATGATGCGTTGTTGATGCTGGAGACTATTAGACCCCTGAGGAGATGGAGATTTGCCTTCTATCATTCCCAGAAGCTCCTCTACAGATGGAGCTGAAGGGAGCGGTTGGACCTTTTCGTAACGGGTAGAATTCTGTGGCAGGCTGAAACTTTATGGAAACCAGGGCTGACTAAAAAGCATGCAAAGAACCCATTTAGCACAGCAGAACAAAGTAGCAGTGGCTTTAAACGTGAATGTACATTCACTATAGGCCTACATCATGCCATACCTGTTGCATGTACATTTCCCAAATTTGAGGATGTTCCAATGATGGAATGGTGTGTAGGCTACTCCAAACTTCCTATGTTTGTCAAACCATTTTTATGTTTAGTAAAATAAATGTTCCAAAAATAAGATGCCGTCAAAACCTAAACAAGATAAAAATGCTTAATAATTCTTGAACCTCAAATTACATATTTGGAAGTGTAGATTAGATATGTGGTTCTGAATGGATTCCCGGGGACCCTCAGGGAGAGCACACTGTGATATCATCAAACCCTTGATTTATTGAGTTAGGAGGGTTCTTACTGGGTTAGAACAAAAATGAGGGTCCCCCATGATTTGATTTAATAAACTGGATTAGATTCCAATAATGTTTTGATGCATATTCACATGAGCTGACTGTTTTTACAGTTTTCTAGAGAATGTGTACAGTCGTGGCCAAAAGTTTTGAGAATGACACAAATATTAATATTCAAAGTCTGCTGCCTCAGTTTGTATGATGGCAATTTGCATATACTCCAGAATGTTATGAAGAGTGATCAGATAAATTGCAATTAATTGCAAAGTCCCTCTTTGTCATGCAAATGAACTGAACCCCCCCCAAAAAAAAATATTTCAACTGCATTTCAGCCCTGCCACAAAAGGACTGGCTGACATCATGTCAGTGATTCTCTTGTTAACACAGGTGTGAGTGTTGACAAGGACAAGGCTGGAAATCACTCTGTCATGCTGATTCAGTTCCAATGACAGACCGGAAGCTTTAAACGGAGGGTGGTGCTTGGAATCATTGTTCTTCCTCTGTCAAACATGGTTACCTGCAAGGAAACACGTGCCGTCATCATTGCTTTGCACAAAAAGGGCTTCACAGGCAAGGATATTGCTGCCAGTAAGATTGCACCTAAATCAACCATTTATCGGATCATTAAGAACTTCAAGGAGAGCGGTTCAATTGTTGTGAAGAAGGCTTCAGGGTGCCCAAGAAAGTCCAGCAAGCGCCAGGACCGGCTCCTAAAGTTGATTCAGCTGCGGGATCGGGGCACCACCAGTACAGCGCTTGCTCAGGAATGGCAGCAGGAGAAGACAAGTTGAGCACTACCAATCAGTCCGGTGTCATGCCAACAGTAAAGCATCCTGAGACCATTCATGTGTGGGGTTGCTTCTCAGCCAAGGGAGTGGGCTCACTCACAATTTTGCCTAAGAACACAGCCATGAATAAAGAATGGTACGAACACATCCTCCGAGAGCAACTTCTCCTAACCATCCAGGAACAGTTTGGTGAAGAACAATGCCCTTTCCAGCATGATGGAGCACGTTGCCATGAGGCTAAAGTGATAACTAAGTGGCTCGGAGAACAAAACATTGATATTTTGGGTCCATGGCCAGGAAACTCCCCAGACCTTAATCCCATTGAGAACTTGTGGTCAATCCTCAAGAGGCGGGTGGGACAAACAAAAACCCACAAATTCTGACAAACTCCAAGCATTGATTATGCAAGAATGGGCTGCCATCAGTCAGGATGTGGCCCAGAAGTTAATGGACCTCATGCCAGGGTGGATTGCGGAGGTCTTGAAAAAGAAGGGTCAACACTGCAAATATTAACTCTTTGCATCAACTTCATGTAATTGTCAATAAAAGCCTTTGACACTTATGAAATGCTTTTAATTATACTTCAGTATTCCATAGTAACATCTGACAAAAATATCTAAAGACACTGAGGCAGCAGATGTTGTGAAAATTAATATTTGTGTCATTCTCAACTTTTTGGCCACGACTGTACACATGAGACTCTTGTGTCAAGTGTTTCCCTATAATAATTTAGCAGGGGTGCCCTGCTGCTGTGCTGTTGTGATATAAACTGGGTTGTATTCATTAGGGCATGCAACAGAACATCTATTTTATTTATTTTTTGCAATGGAACATGAACATTTGTGTTTGTAATTGACAATAAGTCATCCCTCCCTGTTTCAGTTGAATTTTATTCAGTTTGGTTCCTAATGAACATGACCCTGGTATTTGACCGTGCTTTGTACACTCCTCTGTCAGGACCTTGAGGTCTCCCGAACACTCACTCTCATCTCCAAGACCATCCAGACTCTGGGGAGCTGGGGGAGCCTGTCCAAAAACAAACTGGTATGTATGAATGTCTCTTATCAGCCTCTCCAACATGCTTATCAATCTTCCCTTGTGTATATCAGTCAGTCAACATGTCTATCAATCATTTAATTCCCACTGGGCACAGACGTCAGTTCAACGTCTAAATTTGATTTACATTTGGTTGAGTTGTCAACTAACATGAATTCAACATGAAATCAACAAAACATTTCACTAAGTCATTGGATTTAGGTTTAAAAGTTGGGTGAAAAAAAGACATTGCCTTTTACGTTGATGACTTTTTGCAAATCCAATTAGTTTTCCATGTTGATTCAACATCATCATAGATTTTTTGGGGGTTGAAGTAACGTGGACACAACGTTGATTTGACATGTTTTTGCCCAGTGGGTTGTGTCTGTTGGTCCGCTCTGAGCAAAACTAACACTTTGTTTTGTCTTTAGTCTAGTTTTAAAGAATCCTACATGTATGATTTCTTCAAATCATTCCAAGAAGACAAATGTATTGAAAAAGTAAAAAAGGTGAGTTTTTGGTTGTGAAGAGACCTTCCTATTACATTTTGATTTTGTAGGCCATGTGTCAAACTCAAGGTTTGACCAACCTCATGTTGGTAAATCTCTTTTCCATGTTAGTTTTGCATGTATTGCTGATTTAGCATGGTGTTTCCATCTGGTGTTTGTGTGTAGTTCCTAGATGAGATCTCCTCCAACGTCAGTAAGGAGTCCAGCGGGGTGGAAGACTCTGTGGTTCTCAAAGAGGGGTGAGTGGCTCACATCCAGTTATTGATTATAGCTAGTGGAGTAAAGATAATGTGTCCTTTTCCTGGACTGAAAGTTATTTTTAGTCCAGGACTAAATCTTGAAACTTAATTTTAAAAGTTTGGTGTCATAACTAGGGCCAGGAGTTTGTACTGACCAGAGGGGTTTGTCATTAAGCGGGATCATTAACTTAGCTAGCTAACTAACTCTAATAAACAGTCCTGTATATTGATTGGTTGATTTTTCTGGTTCATAAAGAAAGCTACACATAAATATTGGTTGATAGCTGTGAAGTTAAACTTACTGTACCAATATCAAGTCACTATTTATTTTGCTACAGGGAGATACAGAAGCGGGCCCAGGGAAGGAAACGCATCGGCAAGAGGAACTTCAAGAAGAGGTGGCTCAGAGTGACCAACAGGGAGCTCTCCTACCACAAGCACAGAGGTGAGACATGCGCACACATACACCAACCACACACACACCACAACTACTGAGCCCCCCCCCCATAGGGGGCAGTGTTGGACCAGATCTCTCTATGGGCCAGGTTAGCCAGGTGTTGTAAAACAGTGGATTTTCTAGACATGTAACACTGTGTGGGTGTGTGGGACAAGGCTCTTAGCTTTAATCTCCCAGGGGAGATGGTGAATATATGGAGCTATCCACAGGTGTCTATCCATGGGCCACTGGCCTCCCACAGAGAGGGGGAGGAATGCAGAAGGAGCCCTGTTCATTATAATGAGGGAGCGAGCCAGAGGGGGGCAGAAGAGAAGGAGGGAGAGGGGAGAACCCTGGTAATTATAGTGAGGCCCACCTGGCAGCGTCCAGTATTCTACTCCTTGCCTCAGTGGAGCACAGCCATATATATACATACACACACACACACACACACACACAGGCTAGGCTCCTGGTTTCTCTGCCAGGCTCCTGTAGTCCTTGAAGAGAGGGTGGCTATGAGATGCTGGGGGCTGCTGCCATAGCAGTATCACACACACCAGACCTAACAACCTGCACGCATTTTGAGTACCATGAACACAATTTGAGGTCAAAGTATACATACTGGTTTGAAAAACTATCCAAAAATAGGCTTCTAGTTGGCACATTGTGGTTTTTGACCCGACCGTCTGAAGTTGGAGCTGAGCCAATCGGAGGACTTGAGCGAGGACGAAACAAATATCTAGGTCTCATCTTGTTGTCATTGGTGACAAAGCAATTTTGCAATAAAGCCTAGTAATCAGACCTAACTTGATGGATTAGGTCAGGGATGGAGATCTGCAATAAATGTAATAGGCCTAGTCTAGTTTCATATTCCAAATAGCCTACAATAAGCTACACTACAACATTGTATCCAGTAAATCTCTAATCAAAATGAATAAGCCAGTTTACATTTTCACTATACTATCCACATAAATATATCTATTTATAGAATAATCATTACCCCTAATGTAACCATAAAAAGGTGAGTCATTGAGGCCACCTCAATTTTTATTTAATTAATTTAAAAATAAAAATAAGTATTTAAGCGGTGGATCAGCTTAATTTTGCTGAAAGATGGTTGCTTCCATCAATGTAAATGTCTGCATAATTTCCAGTCCCCCATATATTTTTGGGGGTAAATATATATCCATCTACATACATGTATACATACCTATGTAAATATACATACTTTATTAAGTATTATTACCACCCTTACCCCAATTGGAGTAAACCAATAAACACTTAGGCTTCTACCTTCAGTTTATACATCTTATACACATTTTACAGACACAATCTATTTTACAATAGTTATATTTAGTTTGTTTTTAGTCCTTCCTCTATTTCTGATGTCCATCCAGTTTGATTTGTAACTGTGCTATTTCACAAAATTTCCAAACCTATATACATTTTACAGACCCCATATGTTTTACATTGGTTATCGTGTAATTAGTCCCACCCTTCAGCTCCATTCAACCCCTCCTATCCATCTCTTAACACCAACCATTTTGGAATTCTATTTGCCATATATTTTTTAACTGTGCTGTGATGCTTCACAAAAGTACTGAACCTTTCTATTCTCATAGCTTTTACAGATTGTAATTTAAAAAATAAACATTTTTGCTAAAATTAATATATTATTGATTGATTGACTATGGCTTTTCAAATCACCCTGTATTGCTATCTGCAGCGTTTAGTTCTAGGGAAATGTTGCAATTCTTCAGCCATCCCTGGACCTGTGACTAAAAACGAGCTACATATGGACAATACCAAAATAAATGATCTAATGACTACCTCCTCACAGCAAAATCTGCAGAGCTGGGAAGATTGTACCCCCATATATATAACATTCGAAGTTTTGAATCCAACATTATTTTGCGTTCCTTCTGAGAGATTCTTCTGCCAATATCATTATTAGGCTAAATAATTAGCATTTGCCTATGATTTGAGTAGTATACCTCCAGTCCAAGTTATGTACAGCTTGCCTCCTTTGGATCTATCAAGTTGGGACTGCAAAGCCAAACCATGTTCAAGTCGAGTCTTGTGATCTGCTTGGACTTTGTCATACCTTTCTGATCTCTGAAAGCGAATAGCAGCCAAATGGTTCAGGCCATACTTTACATGGTATGATCGCCTGGACGTTGCATAATGCAATGAGCCGAAGGTCTTGTGTAACACTGTTTTTCCCCCCTCTAATTATTGTGTAGATGTCAAATGATTTTTCAATCCGTTACATAAATTGCTTGGAACGGGCCCCAGCCAAATCCAACCTTTTCGTTTAGTTACTGCTGCTCCCAGTTCCCCGGCACACTCTACCAAAACTGTTCCCTCATCCACTCTTTGGGATTTGGGTGTGTGTGTCAGAGGGCTGAGGAGATGTGTGTGGTGAGGTAATATTCAGAATGGATTTTATATACAGTGCATTCGGAAAGTATTCAGACCCCTTGACTTCTTCCACATTTTGTTACGTTACAGCCTTATTCTAAAATGTATACAAAAAATATTTCCTCATGAATCTACACACCATACCCCATAATGGCAAAGCAAAAACAGGTTTAGACATTTTTACATGTGTGACATGGAGCCAGCCAACGAGAGCGTACAGGTCACAATGGTGGGTAGTATATGGGGCTTTGGTGACAAAACGGATTACACTGTGATAGACTGCATCCAATTTGTTGAGTAGGGTATTGGAGGCTATTTTGTAAATGACATCGCCAAAGTCGAGGATTGGTAGGATGGTCAGTTTTACAAGGGTATGTTTGGCAGCATGAGTGAAGGATGCTTTGTTGCGAAATAGGAAGCCAATTCTAGATTTAACTTTGGATTGGAGATGTTTGATATGGGTCTGGAAGGAGAGTTCACAGTCTAACCAGACACCTAAGTATTTGTAGTTGTCCACGTATTCTAAGTCAGAGCCGTCCAGAGTAGTAATGTTGGACGGGCTGGCAGGTGCAGGTAGCGATCGGTTGAAGAGCATGCATTTACTTTTACTTGTATTTAACTATGACAGAAGAAATGAGAAAAAAAATTACAGAAAATCACATTGTAGGATTTTTTATGAATGTATTTGCAAATTATGGTGGAAAATAAGTATTTGGTCACCTAAAACAAGCAAGCAAGATTTCTGGCTCTCACAGACCTGTAACTTCTTCTTTAAGAGGCTCCTCTGTCCTCCACTCGTTACCTGTATTAATGGCACCTGTTTGAACTTGTTATCAGTATAAAAGACACCTGTCCACAACCTCAAACAGTCACACTCCAAATTCCACTATGGCAAGACCAAAGAGCTGTCAAAGGACACCAGAAACAAAATTGTAGACCTGCACCAGGCTGGGAAGACTGAATCTGCAATAGGTAAGCAGCTTGGTTTGAAGAAATCAACTGTGGGAGCAATTATTAGGAAATGGAAGACATACAAGACCACTGATAATCTCCCTCGATCTGGGGCTCCACGCAAGATCTCACCCCGTGGGGTCAAAATGATCACAAGAACGGTGAGCAAAAATCCCAGAACCACACGGGGGGACCTAGTGAATGACCTGCAGAGAGCTGGGACCAAAATAACAAAGCCTACCATCAGTAACACACTACGCCGCCAGGGACTCAAATCCTGCAGTGCCAGACGTGTCCCCCTGCTTAAGGCAGTACATGTCCAGGCCCGTCTGAAGTTTGCGAGAGAGCATTTGGATGATCCAGAAGAAGGTCAGATGAAACCAAAATATAACTTTTTGGTAAAAACTCAACTCGTCGTGTTTGGAGGACAAAGAATGCTGAGTTGCATCCAAAGAACACTATACCTACTGTGAAGCATGGGGGTGGAAACATCATGCTTTGGGGCTGTTTTTCTGCAAAGGGACCAGGACGACTGATCCGTGTAAAGGAAAGAATGAATGGGGCCATGTATCGTGAGATTTTGAGTGAAAACCTCCTTCCATCAGCAAGGGCATTGAAGATGAAACGTGGCTGGGTCTTTCAGCATGACAATGATCCCAAACACACCGCCCGGGCAACGAAGGAGTGGCTTCGTAAGAAGCATTTCAAGGTCCTTGAAAGTCCGTGTTGCCCAGCAACAGCCCCAAAACATCACTGCTCTAGAGGAGATCTGCATGGAGGAATGGGCCAAAATACCAGCAACAGTGTGTGAAAATCTTGTGAAGACTTACAGAAAACGTTTGACCTCTGTCATTGCCAACAAAGGGTATATAACAAAGTATTGAGAAACTTTTGTTATCGACCAAATACTTATTTTCCACCATAATTTGCAAATAAATTAATAAAAAATCTGTGATTTTCTGTTTTTTTTTTCATTTTGTCTGTCATAGTTGAAGTGTACCTATGATGAAAATTACAGGCCTCATCTTTTTAAGTGGGAGAACTTGCACAATTGGTGGCTGACTAAATACTTTTTTGCCCCACTGTACATACATACATACATACATACATATTTTGGGGTCACTTAGAATTGTCCTTTTTTGAAAGAAAACACTTTTTTTTACCATTTAAAATAACATCAAATTGATCAAAAATACAGTGTAGACATTGTTAATGTTGTAAATGACTATTGTAGCTGGAAATGGCAGATTTTTTAAAATGGAATATCTACATTTGTGCACAGAGACCCATTATCAGCAACCATCACTCCTGTGTTCCAATGGCATGTTGTTAGCTAATCCAAGTTTATCGTTTTAAAAGGCTAATAGGTCATTAGAAAACATAATTGCAAAAGGGTTAACACGGTTAAACTGTTGTGCTGATTTAAAGAAGCAATAAAACTGGCCTCCTTTGGACTAGTTGAGGTTCTGGAGCATCAGCATTTGACTTCGATTACAGGCTCAAAATAGCCAGGAACAAAGCACTTTCTTCTGAAAACGGTCAGTCTATTCTTGTTCTGAGAAATTAAGGCTATTCCATGGGAGAAATTGCCAAGAAACTGAAGATCTCGTACAACGCTGTGTACTACTCCCTTCACATAACAGCGCAAACTGGCTCTAGCCAGAATAGAAAGAGGAGTGGGAGGCCCCGGTGCACAACTGAGCAAGAGGACAAGTACGTTTAGTGTCTAGTTTGAGAAACGAACGCCTCACAAGTCCTCAACTGGCAGCTTTATTAAGTAGTACCTGCAAAACACCAGTCTCAACAGTGAAGAGGTGACTCAAGACACGCTGATGTAGGTCGAAATAGACAACACTCATGGACATTTAGCAACATCTAGTTAGTTGGTCTTGGCAAATTAGCACTGGTGTGGTTGAAATGATTCAATAACAAAGTTGAGTACTAAATGCAAGTTTGAATGATATTGGAAAATGATTGATTCAGATACAAGGCTAAAGCTTAGGTTACAAGTTATCACCTGCACTAACAAAGCCATCACCTACAGAGAGAGGAACCTGAAGAAGAGTCCCCTAAGCAAGATGGTCCTGGTGCTCTTTTCACAAACACAAACAGACCGCACAGAGCTTCAGGACAGCAACACAATTAGACTCAACCAAATCATGAAAAAATAAAAATATAATTATTTCCAACGTGTCAAGTAGAATGCTAGGAACTAGAATGCGATTTGGCCTTACCTGACCACTGTGACAAACCCAAAGTGAAGAAAAGCTTGACTATGTATAGACTCAGTGAGCATAGCCTTGCTATTGAGAGTCCACCAAGGACATACCTGGCTCTCAAACCCACCATTTTATAAACTCCCATATAGATATCTATATAACAGAATCTGACTGTTGCGTTAACTTCCAATCACATCATCGTACTACATGACGTCACCACAACAGCACCTACAGAGTCACATTTGGGCCGTCTGATTGGTCCAGAAACCGATGGGTTGGGCCAGAGCCAGAACACGTGGGTAAAGCGACAGTTTTCAAAATTCGTCATTGGCTTTGATACTCAAATTGGTTAGATCCAATCCCTAATTACTTTGTTTTGTACAACGCCCCTTCTACCTCACGTCACCATAAATGACTACAGTTGAAGTCGGAAGTTTACAGACAACTTAGCCAAATACATTTCAACTCAGTTTTTCACAATTCCTGACATTTAATCCTAATAGAAATGACCTGTCTTAGGTCAGTTAGGATCACCACTTTATTTTAAGAATGTGAAATGTCAGAATAATAGTAGAGCGATAGAGCTGGTGTAACTGAGTCAGGTTTGTAAGGCTTCCTTGCTCACACACGGTTTTTCAGTTTTGCCCACAAATTTTCTATAGGATTGAGGTCAGGGCTTTGTGATGGCCACTCCAAAACCTTGACTTTGTTGGCCTTAAGCCATTTTGCCACAACTTTGGAAGTATGCTTGGGGTCATTGTCCATTTTGGAAGACTGATTTGCGACCAAGCTTTAACTTCCGGACTGATGTCTTGAGCTGTTGCTTCAACATATTCACATAATTTTCTCCCTTATGATGCCATCTATTTTGTGAAGTGCACCAGTCCCTCCTGCAGCAAAGCACCCCCACAACATGATGCTTCCACCCACGTGCTTCACGGTTAGGATGATGTTCTTCGGCTTGCAAGCCTCCTCCTTTTTCCTCCAAACATAACGATGGTCATTATGGCCAAACAGTTCTATTTTTTTTCATCAGACCAGAGGACATTTCTCCAAAAAGTACAAGGAGGCAGGAGATTCGTGAGAAGACAACCTTTTACATAGTGAATTCGAGCTAAAAGGTAGAAGGTTTGAGACCTACTCCCTGCTGTTTCATTACATTGGTGTCAGAAGTGATCAGACCTTGCATCCACGACAGTGCGTGTGCTTGGTCAATGAGCACGTTCCTATAAGACGTAGAGTTGCAAGCTAGCGCGACAACGCGCTCTTTCAAAGGAGGGAGTAGTGTAACAACCCTGGGTTTATAAGTGCGGATATTGACTCTGTCACTTGAGCATGCGGCACAGTCGATTTCGGGCTAGAAGGTTGAGGGTTAGAGACCTGCTCCCTGCCTGTTTCATGTTGATAAAAGCAGTGGCATGTATTAATGGTTGCAAAGCCAGGCTTTTGACCAAGAGAAATTTACCAATATTTTTTTAAATATAATAATAATGTACCCTTGGTCTCGGTTTCATAATTTCCCATCAATTCGCAAGGGACTGAATGTATCTCACAAGAGAACACATCCAAGCGAGCGAAACCATGCCCCTCTCTACGTGTAGGCCATCTATCTGATGCTGTCTGGTCCAAATGAGTATGGCATTGTTGCTGTCCGTATCATTGAATCCAAGGGGAGCCAGCAAGCATTTGGCCTCCCTTGATTAAAAAAAGAAAAAAGTGGCTAGCTAGCTAAAATTGTACCCTTTCCTAAATTAGCCTTGGATGGAGATAGGGATTTGGACTTGTACCATACTTAATTCTCTGTATAACAGGGATTCTGATCCAACCATTAATTCATACATTGTTGTGCCCCTGGCCTAAGAGGATGGAAGTTCAATATGTAGCTAGATCCTAGCTAATGTTAACTAGCTAACATTGACCATGACTGGAATTTAGGCTAGCGAGCAAGCATTTTAGCCAGGTAACCTAGGACAAAAAAAATAAAAGCGTGTACTGAATCACAGAGTGATGATAGACCGTTTCGTCAACTTGAAACGGAGGAGGATAACATTTGGCGTGACTCTACAAGTAATGAGTTAACATGTTTTTCTACTTGCACGAACGCGCACACAGAAATAAAAACCATTGACAGCTAAATCGTTTTTGGTATCTTTTAGTTGTCACTGTATTAGACTAAGCAGAGGTGGTTTGATGTGTGTATCTGTGCTTGCAACTATGTTTGTGAACGGTACTGTTTGCTTGCTTGTTTGTGTGTCTGTCGGTGTTCTTTGAAACAACATTGTTTCTGTAAATCCCGGCCTCGACTCAGGGCAATGGGCCCTAAAGCTCCAGCCACTCCTTCTACTCCTTGTCTCACTCTTTCTCAAGTATTGGAGCTATGTAAACTCACATGAATTCTTTGATGAAAGAAACCGCTCTAGATCCAATCTTTTTAGTCGGGTCCTGGTCTCCTGAGTGTGCTTCAACTGCTTACAAGCTACCAACTCCTTCACCGCCATGTCAACAGTCAGTCTGGACACATTTAATTATCAATTTATTTTGTTTTTATTGGAAAGTGGGAAAACCCGCTGTCAGCGTGTGCATCCATCTTGAATTCCATAGGGAGGTAGCTGTTTTTCATTGAACCGGGATGCACTTGAAACTCATGGTTTGATAAGAAACACAGGGCATGCGAACAACTGCAATTTAAACATGTATTTAATCATATCAAAGTACATATTTGGTGAAGGAGCCAACTTCCTGATGTTAATTTATCATATTTAGCATTGGGTGTGTAGGTTTGGAAGATTGTAGATTTGTATTCTATACTCCCACAACATACTTCTCACTCATTCCTCCACAATCACATGACTTAGATGTTAAACATGAACATGCATGCACATTACATTTTGGTATTTTTTGTGTGTTTGTGTTTTGAGTGGTCTCTGGAGCTGTGCTCTGCCACTAAAGTGCTGGCTCTCCTACAGCAGAACAGGCAGACAGATGGAGCGGAGCCTCTTGGTTGGTGTCACACTTTTTTTACCTTTATTTAACTAGGCAAGTCAGTTAAGAACAAATTCTAAATTTACAATGACAACCTACTATTCCCCGGTAGGCCAACTGCCTTGTTCAGGGGCAGAACGACAGATTTGTACCTTTTCAGCTTGGGGATTTGATCCAGCAAGCTGACAAGGTAAAAATCTGTTGTTCACTCTAAATCGAATCAAACTTTATTAGTCACATGCGATGAATACAACAAATACAACAGTGCAGTTCAAGAAGAGTTAAGAAAATATTTTTCAAAATAAAGTAAGACAATAACGAGGCTATATAGAAGGGGTACAGGTTAGAGGTAATTTGTTCATGTAGGTAGGGGTGAAGTGACTATGCATAGATCATAAACAGTGAGTAGCAGCAGTGTACAGAACAAATTTAGGGATGGGTGTCAATGGAAATAGTCCAATGTCCATTTGATTAATTGTTCAGCAGTCTTATGGCTTGGGGGTAGAAGCTGTTAAGGAGCCTATTGGTCCTAGATGCTCCGGTACCACTTTCCGTGCGGAGGCAGAGCGAACAGTCTATGACTTGGGTGACTAGAGTCTCTGACAATTTTATGGGCTTTCCTCTGACACTGCCTATTATATAGGTCCTGGATTGCAGGAAGCTTGGCCCCAGTGATGTACTGGGCTGTACGCACTACCCTCTGTAGGGCCTTACGGTCAGATGCCCAGCAGTTGCCATACCTGGCGGTAATGCAACTGATCAGGATGCTCTCGATGGTGCAGCTGTAGAAATTCTTGAGGATCTGGGGACCCATGCCAAATCTTTTCAATCTCCTGAGGGGGAATAGGTTTTGTCGTGCCTTCTTCACGACGATCTTGGTGTGCTTGGACCATGTTAGTTTGTTGGTGATGTGGACGCCAATGAACTTGAAGCTGTTAATGGGGGCCTGTTCTGTAGTCCATGATCAGCTCCTTTGTCTTGCTCACATTAAGGGAGAGGTTGTTGTCCTGGCACCACACTGCCAGGTCTCTGACCTCCCTATAGGCTGTCTCATCGTTGTCGGTAATCAGGCCTACCACTGTTGTGTCGTCAGCATACTTAATGATGTTGTTGGAGTCGTGTTTGGCCACGCAGTCGTGAGTGAACAGGGAGGGCCGAAATGCACACCCCTGAGGGGCCCCAGTGTTGAGGACCAGCGTGACAGACGTTTTGTGGATCTGTTGGGGCGGTATGCGAATTGGAGTGGGTCTAGGGTATCCAAGAGGATGCTGTTGATGTGAGACATGACCAGCTTTTCAAAGCACTTCATGGCTACTTGCGTGAGTGCTACGGGGCGGTAATCATTTAGGCAGGTTACCTTTGCTTCCTTGGGCACAGGGACTATGGTGGTCTGCTTGAAACGTGGATATTACAGACTCAGTCTGGGATAGGTTGAAAATGTCAGTGAAGGCACTTACCAGTTGGTCCGTGCATGTGTTGAGTACACGTCCTGGTAATCCAGCTGGCCCCGCGGCTTTGTGAATGTTGTTTAAAGGTCTTGCTCACGTCGGCTACCAAGAACGTTAGACAGTGACAAAAACAGGGTTTGGGAGGTGCAGCTGAACCACCATGACATCAGGATGCACTTGGGCTCTGGTGGTGCTGTTTTCAGGGCTTTGTAATAGTCGGTGCCAAAAAGGTTTGAAAGGCTTTTTGGAGGTTGTGAACGAAGTCTCCTGTTGCTGTAAGTGTTTAATGTGACTCATAACTTGAGTATGGGTTTCAATTTCTAATGGAATGGAGAAGGACGGGGGTCGGTGTCAAGGGATTATGATGGTTTAGTATGCACATTTATCATTATGATCCCTGCAGATGGAACTAACCACTAGGACTACTTCTCAAATGGCAACCAATTCCAGAGGGCTCTGGTCAAAAGTAGTGTGCACTATGTAGGGATGAGGGTGCCATTTAGGGCGCACCCTATCTGTGTGTCCCCCTAGGCTAAAGTGTGTGTCTGGGTTCACTTTCAGACTAGTAGTGTGTCTGATTATTCTCCCATGTTTTTCTCATAATATTGGCAGGAGGTTTCAGTAAAATTGTGACGAGAACCATCGATCAGAATGTTATGATCTGCATCTGGTTGGCTAGACATATATTTTTTATTTAACTGTGCTAAGTGTGTGTGCGTGTGTGAGACTGAACTGGAAGGCAGAAGATATGCAGAGAATCAGATGGCGCTGGAGGTATGAGAGGTGGGGCCAGGGGGTGCCTCGGCCTGGAAATGCAGAGGAGGAAGGTGGCAGGCAGAGAAAGGAGCTCCCTCTTAAATGAGAGATTGGGATGGCAACATTCATCACATACCCAATGCACCTGGATTCACGTATGCAAGGGAGAGAGAAGGAAGGGGGAGGGAATGTGTGCGTGTGTGCAGTGAAGTATCATCAGTGGATCAGACACTTCACTCTATCAGCTAGATAAAGGGAAGGAGTGTGAGCTGATAGGTGGAGACTGAAGAGAGACCAATGGCAGGAGCTGATACTGAGACTGCTTTTATAACTGTATATGGTTTGTGTGTTTTGGCCCGGCTATTGTCAGACACAGCGACGGAAGTGGTTGTCTATCGAGTTTAAAGACTGCTCTCTATTTTTGTTGGAAGAGTTGGTGTAAAATGTAATGCTGCACGTCTTCTCGTAGTCAAGGGTCAGATGGTGTAAGACCTCAATGTTCCTCCTAGTGATGCAGCTTGACCAAGACATGAGTGCTAAGGGTGCACATAAGGGTAAGAGTCCAATGTAGACATTTTGTGTGTGTGAGTATATTGAACATTTCTTTTTCTTTCTGTTTTCCAAGGGAAAGAAGCACTCTGTATTATCCCAGTGAAGAATATCCGGGCTGTGGAGAAACTGTACGAAAGTGCCTTTAACCGCAAAAATGTAAGCAGGACTGTCTTTGTCTGATGTGGTCTGTTTAGAGCCAGGAGTTTACCCTGGCCACCTACCTGACCAGTAAACGGTCAAGCACAGTTAACCTCTGGGCCCTTGCATTAGCCTATAGTATTTCCTGGTCAGGTCAAAATATCAGGAAAAACTCCTTTGGTTCTGTGTAAGTTGTGAGGGAAGTTCTTTGAGTTTCCTCATTGAATTTGAACAGAAACACGAGGACTATGAGTGTCTGTTACTCAAAAGAAAATTGTAATTGTCCGCAAAGGTCAATTAATTTGCACCATATTGACAGCCTGTCAGATATTTTGTTTGTGTGTGTTATTGACAACCCCTCTCTCCTCTCCCCTTTTTAGATGTTCCAGGTGCTCCACAGTGAGAAGCCACTGTACGTGCAGGCGGGGAACTGCGTGGAGGCCAGTGAGTGGGTGGAGGTGCTGAGCCAAGTAAGCCGCTGTAACCCGGACCGCCTGGGCACCTTCCACCCCTCGGCCTACGTGGCAGGGGCCTGGCTCTGCTGCAGGAGCCTGAGCGACAGCCAGCCGGGCTGCAAACCCTGCACACCGTGAGTACTCACCCCTGAATCTCAAACCAACCTCTACTAGTCCCTAGATCAGTGTTCTCCAATAACATTTTATAAAAATCACCAGGAAATGACCTCGTGATTTTTAATGTATCGCCAAGTATCACCACACATAGAGGGACATACAGTGAGTTCCAAACGTACTGAGACAGTGACACATTTTTGTTGTTTTGTCTCTACTCCAGCGCTTTGGATTTGAAATGATACAATTGCTATATGAGGTTAGACTGTCGGCTTTCATTTGAGTGTATTTTCATCCATAGTTGGTGAACAGTTTAGAAATTACAGCACTTTGTGTACAGTGCCTTGCGAAAGTATTCGGCCCCCTCGAACTTTGCGACCTTTTGCCACATTTCAGGCTTCAAACATAAAGATATAAAACTGTATTTTTTTTGTGAAGAATCAACAAGTGGGACACAATCATGAAGTGGAACGACATTTATTGGATATTTCAAACTTTTTTAACAAATCAAAAACCGAAAAATTGGGCGTGCAAAATTATTCAGCCCCCTTAAGTTAATACTTTGTAGCGCCACCTTTTGCTGCGATTACAGCTGTAAGTCGCTTGGGGTATGTCTCTATCAGTTTTGCACATCGAGAGACTGAAATTATTTCCCATTCCTCCTTGCAAAACAGCTCGAGCTCAGTGAGGTTGGATGGAGAGCATTTGTGAACAGCAGTTTTCAGTTCTTTCCACAGATTCTCGATTGGATTCAGGTCTGGACTTTGACTTGGCCATTCTAACACCTGGATATGTTTATTTTTGAACCATTCCATTGTAGATTTTGCTTTATGTTTGGATCATTCTCTTGTTGGAAGACATCTCCGTCCCAGTCTCAGGTCTTTTGCAGACTCCATCAGGTTTTCTTCCAGAATGGTCCTGTATTTGGCTCCGTCCATCTTCCCAGCAATTTTAACCATCTTCCCTGTCCCTGCTGAAGAAAAGCAGGCCCAAACCATGATTCTGCCACCACCATGTTTGACAGTGGGGATGGTGTGTTCAGGGTGATGAGCTGTGTTGCTTTTACGCCAAACATAACGTTTTGCATTGTTGCCAAAAAGTTCAATTTTGGTTTAATCTGACCAGAGCACCTTCTTCCACATGTTTGGTGTGTCTCCCAGGTGGCTTGTGGCAAACTTTAAACTACACTTTTTATGGATATCTTTAAGAAATGGCTTTCTTCTTGCCACTCTTCCATAAAGGCCAGATTTGTGCAATATACGACAGATTGTTGTCCTATGGACAGAGTCTCCCACCTCAGCTGTAGATCTCTGCAGTTCATCCAGAGTGATCATGGGCCTCTTGGCTGCATCTCTGATCAGTCTTCTCCTTGTATGAGCTGAAAGTTTAGAGGGACGGCCAGGTCTTGGTAGATTTGCAGTGGTCTGATACTCCTTCCATTTCAATATTATCGCTTGCACAGTGCTCCTTGGGATGTTTAAAGCTTGGGAAATCTTTTTGTATCAAAATCCGGCTTTAAACTTCTTCACAACAGTATCTCGGACCTGCCTGGTGTGTTCCTTGTTCTTCATGATGCTCTCTGCGCTTTTAACGGACCTCTGAGACTATCACAGTGCAGGTGCATTTATACGGAGACTTGATTACACACAGGTGGATTGTATTTATCATCATTAGTCATTTAGGTCAACATTGGATCATTCAGAGATCCTCACTGAACTTCTGGAGAGAGTTTGCTGCACTGAAAGTAAAGGGGCTGAATAATTTTGCACGCCCAATTTTTCAGTTTTTGATTTGTTAAAAAAGTTTGAAATATCCAATAAATGTCGTTCCACATCATGATTGTGTCCCACTTGTTGTTGATTCTTCACAAAAAAAATACAGTTTTATATCTTTGTTTGAAGCCTGAAATGTGGCAAAAGGTCGCAAAGTTCAAGGGGGCTGAATACTTTCGCAAGGCACTGTATATATTCTCGCCATTTTTAGGGAAATAAAAAGTATTGGGCCAAATTCCCTTGTGTATTAAAGTAGTAAAAATGTAAGTCATAGCACACAATGACTACATCAAGCTTGTGAATGTAAACATTTGTTGGATGCATTTGCTGTTTTATTGTAAATAAGAACATCATGCATTAATGTGGATGCTACCATGATTATGGATAATCCTGTATGAATGGTGAATAATGATGAGTGAGAAAGTTAGAGGCATAAATATCATACCCCCCTGTTATTGTAACCACCTCTGTTATTGTAATGGTGAGAGGTTAGCATGTTTTGCACTACTATGTACAGAAAGTGTTGTAATTTCTAAATGGTTCACCCAACATGGATGAAAATACCCTCAAATGAAAGCTGACAGTCTGTTCTGTTCTCCAACACTTTGGATTTATTTACAAAAACAACAACAAAATTGTCACTGTCCCAATACTTTTGGAGCTCACTGTATGTGAACGTTTCTGAATTTAATCCATGTTTGAAATTATTCTTGGGACATGTAATACAAATGATTTATAACTATGTTCCGGCCCCCGACCGTCCGCTCAAGGAATGATTGTAATTGGTGACCTCTACCCTAGGTGCTTGTGTAGATCGGGTAGGTTTGTATAGATGGCTGTATGGTTCATTTGATTTATTTTCAGTCAATTCATTGTGATGGCTAAAAATACATCTTGTAACTGCGGATAGTAAGTATGATTACTCCTGGGCTACAGCACCCAAATATTAGTTTATAGAACTTAAAAAGAGTTGAGCATAGAACATTTTTACATGGTTCATAGTTCTATCTTGGAATTTGCCATATTTTGTGTACTGATGCTATCCTTCCCTCTCAGATCAACACAAGTTCCTAGAAGATAGAGGCTGCTTCCTCAAAGAAATTGACCGTATCAGAATCACTGCCTACTTGTATCAGACACCTGAGTCTTATTCAATAGGGAGCACGTAGTGAAATTGGACAATTCCAGCACGCTCCAGCACGCGTTATTGGATAATTCCAGGTTTTCTTTTTTCTTCCATTTGGTGCCTAATGAACATGACCCTGTCTTCTCTCCCAGTACCTTGCTGGCTAACCTGCAGCTGGACATCGACTGTGACCGCGAGACGGAGAGAATCTTCTCCCTCCTCACTTCCAGCTACTCCAAACTGCAGAAGATGGAAGGCAAGTGGGATTCTACCAGTCAATCGCCCAACTCTCACACAAATGAATATAAAAAATATTCTTATCACAATAGATTATTTATATAGTGGCTTATTGCATGAGGCATTTTCTCTTGAACCGTACGTACCCTGCTGGCTCAGATATTTTATTTTCACATTGTCCTTTCCAGCTCAGTTCCTGCAACTATTGTGTATGACTAATTAGGCTAGTACAGCTCGGATTGGCTTGGCTCAGTTTGGCCCTTTAGTGGGAATCTGGCAACAGTAGCTTGGTGTGATAGCCTGTGATGATGACCTCATGTATCTGTCTCCTGTGATCAGATGCGTGTGCCAGCATCGCTGTGTACCAGGGACCTCCGAGGGAGCAGGACGACTACTCCCTGTTCACCATCCAGGACCCCAAGGAGACATTCCACACAGTGCAGCAGATCACACACATCCTGGAGGAGCTACAGAGAGAGCACGACACTCGCAGCGGCACCGCGCAGTACGGCAGCCAGTAAGTACACGCACGCACTCTCAAATACATACATACATATGTGTATACACGGACACTTTTTCACATGCACACATGGATACACATGCGTAGAGAGCCACGTAAATATTTATCTTTGCTTTTCTGTGTCTTTCTAGAGAGAATCCGATAGTTGGGAAGACATCCTAACCAGTCTAGGTGGGTCTGTCTGGCCTGAGTTCAACACTGGAGCCCCAGGGTGGCACCGTCGGGATTGGTACTGAGAACGCTGCCTGCCTCCGCGAATACCAAGAACGCATTACCCCCAAGATCGTGCTCTGCACCCCCTTCCCCGTCCACCACCGTGTGACTGGACGGACCGTCCAATAGAGGAAGTTAGAATTGTCACCTGACCCTGACCAGAAGCTCTCATTGGTTCAGAAGAGGATACCCTTAGTTGTTTTTTAAAATTCTCTTTCCCCGCCTGTCTCCATCCCTCTCTCTCGTTCTCACACACCACTGCCCTAATCAGAGGAGAATGTGCTTGCTCTCGTCTTCTACTTGATTTGCACAACAAAACTCAATCATTTCATTGAAATCTCCCCTTTTTCTACAGTTCGGTGAAGACCAGACAACATCATTAGTTGGTGTGTGTGAATAGGCTGCTAAAATAATCCCTTTTATACACTCAATGTTTTCGATCATCAACCATCAAGATGAAGCTCTCAATCTCTTGGGGCTTCACTGTTTGACGTCTGTTTACAACTAAACAGCAAGCTGATTTTGTTTCTCATTTTCTATAAAAGGGAATTTTTCTCTCCTTCCTCCTCCTCTACCCACCTCTATATTTTGTGCTTTGAACAAATGCAGGTGTTTCAGAGTACAGTTAAGTGGATGAAACCGATCTGCCTTATTTTTCTTAATGGATGTATGTGTAAAAGTCTCTCTCACATCCATCCTCGGGTTAGGGAATAATGCCCAAGCACTTTACATATTTGGAATATTCCAGATGGCATCATTTTAGATACGTGGTATCAGTAAACCCCCCACATTGATCAGTTAAATGATCTCGTTTACGTTCTCGTTTCCAGTCCTGTACGATGACGTTTATAGCCTGTAGATTTTAATAGCTATTTTTCTTACACCAAAGATGAAAATTTCGTAGGATCGACTTGGGAAAAAAAGGGTATAAATGTATTTTGAATACAGACTTTTTGAAAATGGAGAGAAATGCAGGATATATTTAGTTCATGTACATTTTGGTAAATGCATTGTTCCTCCTTTTAACGATGTAGACGATTTGATTGAGTAACGTTCTAATGTTCTCTGGAAATGCAGAGGGACCGTGGTCTGTAGTCTGTGACAACCGCTTCACCATGTAGTGATGTCACTGCATATCAATCACCATAAATCACAACAAGATAGACAATCCCCTTCACTTGCCAATCTAGCCCCTTAGATAGTCAACACTGCATCACTGGCCCACATTAACTAGTAGTCAAAGCTCAGGGATGATAGACGAGTTTCCCACTAGTACACTGAACAAAAACATAAATGCAAGATGCAACAATTTCAAAGGCTTTCCTGAGTTACAGTTCATATAAGGAAATCATTCAATTGAAATTAATTCATTAGGCCCTAATCTATGGATTTCACATGACTGGGAATACAAATATGCATCTGTTGATCACAGATACCTTTAAAAAAAAAAAAAGAAGGTAGTTGCGTGGATCAGAAAACCAGTCCGTATCTGGTGGGATCACCATTTGCCTCATGCAGTGCGACAATTCTCCTTCACATAGAGTTTATCAGGCTGTTGATTGTGGCCTGTGAATGTTGCCCCACTTCTCTTCAATGGCTGTGCAAAGTTTCTGGATATTGGCGGGAACTGGAACACGCTGTTGTACATGTTGTTCCAGAGCATCGCAAACGTACTCAATGGGTGACATGTCTGGTGAGTATGTAGACCATGGAAGAACTGGGACATTTTCAGCTTCCAGGAAGTGTATACAGATCCTTGCGACATGGGGCCGTGCATCATGATGCATAAGGTGATGGCAGCGGATGAATGGCACGACAATGGGCCTCAGGATCTCGTCACAGTACCTCTGCAGTAAAATTCCCATCAATAAAATGCAATTGTGTTCGTTGTCCGTAGCTTATGCCTGCCCATACCAAAACCCCACCCCCACCTGTGGCACACATTTATATCAGCAAACCACACCACACCATACACATGGTCTACCATCTTCCCGGTACAGTTGAAAACCAGGATTCAATCCATGAAAAGCACACTTCTCCAGTGTGCCAGTGGCCTTGGAAGATGAGCATTTGATGTCAAACTGCAGTCAAGTCAAGACCCTGGTGAGAATGAAGAGCACGCAGATGAGCTTCCATGAGATGATTTCTGACAGTTTGTGCAGAAAGTCTTAGTTGTGCAAACCCACTGTTTCATCAACTGTCTGGGTGTCTTGTCTCAGACCATCCCGCAGGTGAAGAAGGCGGGTGTGGAGATCCTGAGCTTGCGACGTTACACGTGGTCTGCAGTTGTAAGGCCGATTGGATGTACTGCCAAATTCTCGACAACAACATTTTGGTAGAGAAATTAACATTAAATTATCTGGCAACAGCTCTAGGGGTCATTCCTGCAGTCAACATGCAGATTGCACACTCTGTGGCATTGTGTTGTGTGATAAAACTGCACATTTTAGAGTGGCTTTTTATTGTCCCCAGCACAAAGTGCACCTGTGTAATCATCATGCTGTTTAATCCGCTTCTTGAAATGCCACACCTGTCAGGTGAATGGATTATCTTGGCAAAGGAGAAACACTCACTAACAGGGATGTAAAGAAAAGTATAAACAACATTTTAGAGACAAGCTTTTTGTGCATATGGGAAATATCTGGGATCTTTTATTTCAGCTCATGAAACATGGGACCAATACTTTACATGTTGCGTTTATATTTTTGTTCAGTGTAATTACGAGTTGGAGGGGCGTTCAAGTGGATTCCCCCCCCCCCCCCAGTCGTATGTGGTAAATGTCAAATCAAAGTTTTTATTTGTCGCACAGACAGATTCGCAGATGTTAAAGCAGGTCCAGTGAAATGCTTATAAAGGATGCAGGTCAGATAAATCTAATTTCTGGTGAGTGACCACCGATTTAATGTCCCAAAGTTGTTTTTGGTTGTAGGAAATAATACTACCTAATTCTACCACCTTCCCACTTGAACACAGCATTAGTCCATATAGTCGCACCGTTCTTTATCATTTTATCAGTCAACCCGTAGGAACGACAGTGTGTAAACAGTTGCCTAGAAACTTGATCTTGGATCAACAACAAGAAGGGAACGTGTATCACCGTTAGTACAGGGTTAACCATGTTTCAGATATATTTTTGTTTGGCTTGTGGAACTATTTGCTGTCAGAAGTTTTGTCTTTGGTCCGTCATATATTCCCGACATGCATGTCCTGTATATTTAACTGTATATTTTTTATGAGTACATTTTGTATGTATGTTGTTTTTTTTAACACTGCAAAAAAAATCTGTGTTGGTGTGTTGCGGCACCTTGTTATTTGTCTTCAGTGGTACTAGGAAGCTGGCTGCTTCATGTCAGAGTCTAATGTTTGGTAGCTTGCTGCGGAGTCTACATCTATAGCTTATGCAACGTTACAGAATTTAACGTTGTCTGAAACACCAGGGTCGTGTTCATCACAGCACACAGCGGAAAACTTTTTGCAATGGATAAAGAAAATGAGCATCTACCTGTTTGTCTGTTTTCTTGCGTTTGGTGCCTAAATGAACAGAACCTAGGTTAGGTCCCACCTGACTTTGTTTGTCAGCGGTGTTGCTGAAGGCTCTTGGCCTCATGGTTCTTGTCCTTTGTCGGCCGATTCTAATGTGTAGGTAAAGATGTCATGAGTGAGCTTGTTGGTTCATTGGTTATCTTTCACCAATCTCAAACGGTTTTCAATCATAAGGGAATTTTCAATCACCGCGTCATCTCCTCACTTTACTTTTGACAGTCAGATGTTTTTATCATGATGTATCTTTAACGTTGTCAGAACCTTTTTTTTTTTTTGAGCCATGAGAAACAGGCCTTGACTACCCCCCCCCCCCCAAAGGGAACAAGGATTATCAGAAACATGTCTTACATTATCTGTGTGTGTGTATAGCCCATTTAACAAAACATGGGAAGTCGAGTGATGGTTAACAGTCGATCCCTCGACAGGCCTTCATGTGAACAGTATCTGTGAATTCATCGCCATGACATCATCAGCAGTCTTTTGAATGTTAAATTCAATCATTGCAAAGAGAATCGGTTATTTTCATATTTCACCCCTGTAAACCTACCATTGCATACAGGACTGGAGTACCTATTTTTGTTATTTAAACTTTAAATTTTATTTTCCACAACCAGAAGGTCAAATCATATCTCCTGTTTTTTTTTATTCGTTCATTTGAAATAATTTACAATAAACATGTTGCCAACCCTTTCACTTCGTGTGTGGTCTTTACTAAATGTCAGCTCTAGGGGAGGCGGAGTAGAGTAGAAACATTAGCCTGGACCCAGATCTGTTTGTAACACTTTGCCATCTCCTATAGCCATTGGAGTTGGTAAGATGGCACAAACAGATATGGAACCAAGCTATAAAGACATTGGGGGGAGAACACAAGAAGGGGCTATATTATGTGGCAGGTTGCTGTTTTATTGGGATGAGTTTTGTTCTGGAGGCAGAACTGAGCGATTTCTGCTAGATGGGCCGACTGCATAGTCAAAAATTGTCTATATTGTAAAAATAAAATGAGCTTATTGGTCAGAGTTTTAGGTTAGGATTAGCAGTGTGGTTAAGGTTAGGTTTAAAATCAGATTGTATGACTTTGTGGCTGACTACTAGTGACCACTGCAGAGCTACCTGCAGAACTAGATTCATGACGCAATGCTAACCTTCTATCCTTTTCATGAGACCATTAGAGGTGTACAGTCAACTAGCCAACAGTGTATACTGAACTCTGCGATGTAGAAGTTGTTTTCAGTTTGGGAAATGGGTTTACTATTGGCAGCACTTCACATGGAACAACTAATCATCCGCAAACCATTAAAGAAAATGTTTTGTCTTCCCAGTAATTGCCACTGTCACTTCAGTGGACTCGTCTCAATAAGAATGACTTGAAGAAAGTCTGTGGCATGTTTGGATTTAAGTCTCTTCCCCCAGATGTTCTCTAGCTTTTGGAAGTACTGTAGATATGCTGTAGTGTAGATCAGGGGTGCCCAAACTTTTGGACTTGGAAACCCCTTAAATCATGTTTATCAATATATAAGATCATTTTGGAAGACTGGCAAGCCCAATCTAATTTTGTTGGGGGCCATGTTTGGCCCGCAGGCCCCACTTTGGATGGCCCTGCTGTAGATAAAGAGTGAGAGACGAGGAATAGTGTGATAGCCCGCCTCCCCTGTCCTAACCAAGGACTGCCCATGTGCACAACAGCATAAGTTACTCTTTAGCCCTGGTACACTTTTCAAGCACCAGCTGCATTCTGCTGAAGGCACATATTGGACTGTCACTTTTGATAACTTCCGTGACCAAAAAGTACATCTTAATACATTCATCTGTGTGAAGACAAAGACCGTTCTCTTTACACAACAAAGTTGCAACTGATTGACTAAGTCAGAACATATGTTGGCTGTGTTCTGCATTTGTTTTGTCCCCGTCATCGCACATTGCTTTGATGTGTTACTTCGATGTCGACCACATAGTGTGAG
Organism: Oncorhynchus nerka; assembly: GCF_034236695.1. Lineage (NCBI taxonomy): Eukaryota > Metazoa > Chordata > Actinopteri > Salmoniformes > Salmonidae > Oncorhynchus > Oncorhynchus nerka. The sequence continues at coordinate 43,143,187 of NC_088406.1, forward strand.
ACTTCTCAATTTCCACCTGCAGTCTACCCTTCCCCTGCAGATTAACACCAGTCTTGCTTTTCAAATGAAAGGAAGCATGTAAAAACATGTTGGAACAAATCTCTTTATGATGCCACAGCATGGCTTACGAAGGATTTGGAAGCCATCCTTTTTCTGACACCAAACCAATTCCTTAAAAAGCCTATTGAGATTCAAGTGCTTTAAAAAAAAAAATACACTTGCCAAGAACAATGACTTAAAATGGGTCAGTGTTCCCTCTGTGTTTGGACCAAAAAATTACATAATAGTGTCCAAACCACAGACGCTATCTGACACACACAAACACACACACCTCCTTGACCCAGACATTGACCTCCCCATCATGGTTTATTTTGTTGGCTCATCTCCATCCTTATCTGCCAGGGCCAGGTTTGCCGAACTCTGGGAAAGAGACTAATTTCTCAAGACTTCTCAGCTTCCCTGTATCTCTTGTCTCATCAGGTGATGCTCCAGCCCAGTACATAGCCTAGAGGGCCAGACGAAGGACCAAAGAATCGGACTTGAGACGAGCATACAGCATAAACCCCTCAAGGAACGTCTGGTTAAGAGAATCAAGCACCCCAAAGGACAGTGAAAAGAAGTAGACGGAAGTAGATTGTTTGCATGGAAGAGGTTAGTGCTAGCACTGCTGACCCTAGTGATGTGGGTTCATCCAACGCTTGAACGGATACTGGAGGTAAGAGACGAAACAATGACATTATTTTACTATATGGTTTTACTCACACAGGGTTGGGGAGTAACTGATTGCATGCAATCTGATTACAAAACGGTATCAGTTACGGTACCACCAAAAATATTTGAATCAGATTACAGATACTTTTGAAAAAGTAGATTACTTATTAGATTACTTGTCAATTCAGAAAGGATGTTTGTGAAAAACATACATGAAACTTTCTGTTTTCTCAATGATATTCAATTCAGCATTGAAAAGGGTGCATGTTTGTTTGTTTGTTCCAGCTGAGCGAGTCTGACCACAAATCAGAGACGAATAGGATGACACACCAAATGCATTTTGATGGATCTTTTTTTGTCTTCTAATGCATTTTAAGGGGAAAGTAATACAAAAGTAACAAAGTAATCAGATTACGTTACTGAGTTTGGGTAATCCAGAAATTAGGTACTGATTTTTGGACAGGTAAGGTAACTAGTAACCATAATGGATTACATTTAGAAAGTAACCTACCCAACCCTGCTAACACAGTTACTGTGAGCACACACACACACACACACACACACACACATTTTTTCCTCCATCTAATTAGTGCAGCAATTGTTAGAAATTGTTTGGTTATGTAAATGTCAGTTTTGTTGGTTTAGCTAGCTTTCCTATCATCACAAATTGTGCCTACATACTCTTGTGTTGTTTCAACCCCATAGCCATCACCGGAATGCTACTCTTTTGTCAAGTCCAGGTCCTCATATCTCCTCTACACTAGAAAGAGCTTTGTGGGGAATGTCCCCATTCTGGACTACAAGGTCACAGAGTTGACCAGGTAGACTATAGGGATCATGACACCACTGAGCACCCCCCTTTCAGAACATTTAACCAGCCGGGGCACATCCGGCTGAACCACACTGACTGTACCAGGTCGCTGCTCTGGCCCCCCAATGGTGGAACAAACTCCCTCACGACGCCAGGACAGCGGAGTCAATCACCACCTTCGGGAGACACCTGAAACCCCACCTCTTTAAGGAATACCTAGGATAGGATAAAGTAATCCTTCTCACCCCCCCCTTAAAAGATTTAGATGCACTATTGTAAAGTGGCTGTTCCACTGGATGTCATAAGGTGAACGCACCAATTTGTAAGTCGCTCTGGATAAGAGCGTCTGCTAAATGACTTAAATGTAATGTAAATGTCCCACCTAGTCTCTCATTTATATACACTGAGTGTCCAAAACATTAAGAACACCTTAACACAATCCATGTCTCAAGGCTTAAAAATCCTTCTTTAACCTGTCTCCTCCCTTTCATCTACACTGATTTGAAGTGGATTTAACAAGTTACATGAATAAGGGATAATAGCTTTCACCTGGATTCACCTGGTCAATCTATGTCTTGGAAAGAGCAGGTGTTCTTAATGTTTTGTGTATGCTCAATAAGCGGTAACGCTGTTATGATAATGTCTGTGTTTTGACATGTCTGTCCATCTGTAGCTTTGACTCTGGGTTTGAGCTGCGTACTCTGGACCCGGGGGGGATATTCTTTGGGGACATCGACGGGCAGCAGAACTACTTCCTGCTGGCGGTGGTCCATGGGAATCTGAGCGTTCAGACGAGCCGCGGGGACAGACAGGTCCTCGTCACCTCAGGGCCAAGATTGGTGATGGGGAGTGGAAAAAGGTGAGGTCCTGAACCGTACCCTCTAAATTACTTTGTGACAGTAGGCTATGTTATAACCATAACATAATTACCATGTGGAAAATGTACAGGTAAATGCCTAAATAAAGGAAACACCAACATAAAGTGTCTTAATAGGGCGTAGGGCCACGACAGCTTCAATGCGCCTTGGCATAGATTCTACAAGTGTTTGGAACTCTATTGGAGGGATGTGACACCATTCTTCCACGAGAAATTCTATCATTTGGTGTTTTGTTGATCGTGGTGGAAACCCTGTCTTTGGCGCGCTCCAGAATCTCCCATAAGTGTTCAATGGCGAACGTGCATAAAGATGTCAAAATTCTAATATGACTTCATTGTTTCACCAGTATGCAATGAAGTTTTGAACTACGGCGCACAATATTGTTCAATGTGCCAATAAATCAGCATAATCTACTTTTTCGTTTTTTCTAATTGCCGGCATCTTGAAGCTAAAATGGGGATCATGTTTACTGTGCTAGAGTAATGGATAATGTACAGTCGTGGCCAAAAGTTTTGAGAATGACGACGCATATTAATTTTCATAAAGTCTGCTGCCTCAGTGTCTTTAGATATTTTTGTCAGATGTTACTATGGAATACTGAAGTATAATTACAAGCATTTCATAAGTGTCAAAGGCTTTTATTGACAATTACATGAAGTTGATGCATAGAGTCAATATTTGCAGTGTTGACCCTTCTTTTTCAAGACCTCTGCAATCCACCCTGGCATGCTGTCAATTAACTTCTGAGCCACATCCTGACTGATGGCAGCCCATTCTTGCATAATCAATGCTTGGAGTTTGTCAGAATTTGTGGGTTTTTGTTTGTCCCACCCGCCTCTTGAGGATTGACCACAAGTTCTCAATGGGATTAAGGTCTGGGGAGTTTCCTGGCCATGGACCCAAAATATTGATGTTTTGTTCTCCGAGCCACTTAGTTATCACTTTTGCCTCATGGCAAGGTGCTCCATCATGCTGGAAAGGGCATTGTTCGTCACCAAACTGTTCCTGGATGGTTGGGAGAAGTTGCTCTCGGAGGATGTGTTCGTACCAGTCTTTATTCATGGCTGTGTTCTTAGGCAAAATTGTGAGTGAGCCCACTCCCTTGGCTGAGAAGCAACCCCACACATGAATGGTCTCGGGATGCTTTACTGTTGGCATGACACGGCTGATGGTAGTGCTCACCTTGTCTTCTCCGGACAAGCTTTTTTCTGGATGCCCCAAACAATCGGAAAGGGGATTCATCAGAGAAATTATTTTACCCCCGTCCTCAGCAGTACCTTTTGCAGAATATCAGTCTGTCCCTGATGTTTTTCCTGGCGAGAAGTGGCTTCTTTGCTGCCCTTCTTGACACCAGGCCATCCTCCAAAGTATTCGCCTCACTGTGCGTGCAGATGCACTCACACCTGCCTGCCGCCATTCCTGAGCAAGCGCTGTACTGGTGGTGCCCCGATCCCGCAGCTGAATCAACTTTAGGAAATGGTCCTGGCGCTTGCTGGACTTTCTTGGGCACCCTGAAGCCTTCTTCACAACATCTGAACCGCTCTCCTTGAAGTTCTTAATGATCCGATAAATGGTTGATTTAGGTGCAATCTTACTAGCAGCAATATCCTTGCCTGTGAAGCCCTTTTTGTGCAAAGCAATGATGACGGCACGTGTTTCCTTGCAGGTAACCATATTTGACAGAGGAAGAACAATGATTCCAAGCACCACCCTCTTTTTGAAGCTTCCGGTCTGTTATTGGAACTCAATCAGCATGACAAAGTGATCTCCAGCCTTGTCCTTGTCAATACTCACACCTGTGTTAACAAGAGAATCACTGACATGATATCAGCTGGTCCTTTTGTGGCAGTGCTGAAATGCAATGGAAATGTTTTGGGGGGATTCAGTTCCTTTGCATGGCAAAGAGGGACTTTGCAATTCATCTGATCACTCTTCATAACATTGTGAGTATATGCAAAATTGCCATCATACAAACTGAGGCAGCAGACTTTGTGAAAATGTATATTTTTGTCATCCTCAAACCTTTTTGCCACGACTGTACAGCATGAGATATTTGTGGTAAGTGCAAGGGGTCCGCCACCTTTATGCACCTCTGCAATTGGGTTGAGATCTGGTGACTGAGACGGCCATGGCATATGGTTGACATTGTTCTCATGCTCAAACAATTCGGTGACCACTGGTGCCCTGTGGATGGGGGCATTGTCATCCTATGGGGGCATAGCCATGGTATCCAAAATAATGCCCTGCCCAGCATTTTTATACGCAACCCTAAGCATGATGGGACATTAATTGCTTAATTAACTCAGGAACCACACCTGTGTTGAAGCAACTGCTTTCAATATACTTTTGTATCCCTCATTTAGTTAAGTGTTTCCATTATTTTGACAGTTACCTGTGATAGCCATGCAATAGCAATGTAATAACCATGTGGGCCATGTAATAACCATGTCAATACAATGTAAGACCCACATGGGCTATGTATTAGTGATCCAATACCAATGTATTATCCAATGTAATGACCATGTGGGCCATGTAATAACCATGTCAATGCAATGTAAGACCCACATGGGCTATGTATTAGTGATCCAATACCAATGTATTATCCAATGTAATGACCATGTGGGCCATGTAATAACCATGTCAATGCAATGTAAGACCCACATGGGCTATGTATTAGTGATCCAATACCAATGTATTATCCAATGTAATGACCATTTGGGCCATGTAATAACCATGTCAATGCAATGTAAGACCCACATGGGCTATGTATTAGTGATCCAATACCAATGTATTATCCAATGTAATGACCATGTGGGCCATGTAATAACCATGTCAATACAATGTAAGACCCACATGGGCTATGTATTAGTGATCCAATACCAATGTATTATCCAATGTAATGACCATGTGGGCCATGTAATAACCATGTCAATGCAATGTAAGACCCACATGGGCTATGTATTAGTGATCCAATACCAATGTATTATCCAATGTAATAACCATGTGGGCCATGTAATAACCATGTCAATACAATGTAAGACCCACATGGGCTATGTATTAGTGATCCAATACCAATGTATTATCCAATGTAATGACCATGTGGGCCATGTAATAACCATGTCAATGCAATGTAAGACCCACATGGGCTATGTATTAGTTATCCAATACCAATGTATTATCCAATGTATTGACCATGCAATAATAGTGTTGGTCTAAGGGCCAGCGTAAAAGCCATACCCACATATGACCCCTGAACTCATCTAAATCTAACCTGTACATTATGGATGCCGATTACAGTGATGAAACAGGAGGGAGCTGTGGCTGTGCCCGTGGGTTCGGAGGCAGTCGTCACAGTTCAGCAGTCCGCTGAGAGCCACATGGCCGAGATAGGCAACAGAGTTACACATGGGATACGCAAATGTACAGTCAATAACACAATAGAAAAATCTGTATACAGTGTGTGCAAAGGAGGTAAGGCAATAAATAGGCCATAGTGGCGAAGTAGTTACCCTGGGGGTGAGTCTTGTTAACACCCACCTGACTGACAGGGAGCAGAATGGGAGGATGTGAGAGGACCCATGGGAAGGAATGTGTCTAGAGAGGGGTTAGGACCTAACGGGGACACAGCAGGGTTGCAGACAGGCTGGAGGCGGGGGTGAGAGATAATTAAGGTGTAGAAGGGGTAGTGCTAGCATGTTGTGGGAGGTTTTTGAAGGGTTTTTGTTTCTGCACAGTAAAGGTTAGGACCTTTACATTCCATGGTTAGGAGCAACAGTAATAAAACACAGGGTTGCAGATGGTGTGGGAGGCCGGTGGGACATTAAGAGAGAGCGTGAAGGGGTAGTGGTAAAATGTGAAGTGAGGTTTTTGGAGGAAAATGTGTGACTGCAGAGGGCTTGGGAACAATGTTAGTAAGTACACGGGGGTTGCATCACAAAATACACCCTATTCCCTGTGTAGTGTACTACATTTGACCTATAAATCAAATTAAATGTCACATGCGCACAGGTGTAGACCTTACCGTGAAATGCTTACTTACAAGCCCTTAACTACATTTGACCATCTCAGTGCAAGAGGCATCAAATCCCTAAATGCTCATCACATCCAGCCATGATTGGGAGTCCCATAGGGCGGTGCACAATTGGCCCAGCGTTGTCTGGGTTTGGCCTGGATAGGCCCTCATTGTAAATAAGAATTTGTTTGAATCCAGGCTGCATCACATCCAGCTGTGATTGGGAGTCAAGCCTGTTTGATTAGTTTAGTTGTTCAGCAGTCTTGGCCTGTTAAGGAGCAGACTAGCAGGTACCTCTTGAGCAGTAGCAGTCTGACTTGGGTGACTGGAGTCTTTGACAATGGAATAACGTGCCATTTGGGACACAGCCTGGGTTGCGGAAGAAGGAGGGCATAGGATGAAACATTGAAGGCTCACTAGTGGGACACTAGCTACTATGCCCTCCTTAATTATTGCTAAAGTCTAAATTGAGTGAATTGGACCATTTTCCTGTCCTGCTAAGCATTCAAAATGTAACGAGTACTTTTGGGTGTCAGGGAAAATATAAATAGGAAAGTACAGATACCCAAAAAGTACTTTAAAGTATATTTACTTAAGTACTTTACACCACTGACTGTCTGTGGAGATGGGAGTTAACCAGGGATCTGTCTGGTTCTCATAACATTAGTTTTGCTCATCTAATCTGTGTGCAATGATAACCACTGTGCTCTTTCAAACACTAATAATGATTTTCAGAGTTGGACCGCACAGCCTGAGCCGGTTCTCTGACACACCAACTTTCTCACCATGATAAGAACAACAAGATCAAAGCATAGCATATGCCTCAGTGTTCAACCACTCCTAAGAGAACATGAACTGTAGATCATATCACTTGAACACTATTTTATACCCCACACAAACAGCAATCCATGGTTAGGAGCAACAGTAATAAAACACAGAGTTGCAGATGGGGTGGGAGGCTGCTGGGATATTAAGAGAGAGCGTGAAGGGGTAGTGGTAAAATGTGAAGTGAGGTTTTTGGAGGAAAATGTGTGACTGCAGAGGGCTTGGGAACAATGTTAAGGTCAACTACCCATAAATGTTTCCAAGGACCTAAAATATAGGTCCCAGAATTTTTCCCTGTCAGGGTGCGTGGTCAGAAAAAAATCCTGAGGGTTAAAGCCAACAGAGGCGACTCCAGGAAAGTAGGACCCAGGGGCAATATGTACCCAGCACCTCTGCACCTTAGAATCCTGCAGGCTCCGCTCCAGGATGCTGGAGTCCTGACTGACCCAGTCCCAGCTCCACACGCAGCCATCCAGAAGAGGGTTCAGCTTGACAGACAGACAGACCGAGAGGAAATTGTATAGAAAAACAAGCCCCATGTGATTGCCCTTCACTACATAGCACGGTTTTTAGTCTAATTCAGATTAAGAGGGACAGTGGGTTCATTCAATGAACAGACACATGCTGTTTGTGTGGAGTATAAAATACAATGTTAAAATTCAATGACTTGCAGTTCATGCTTTCTCAGGAGTGGTTGAACTCTGAGCTCTGCTTTGATCCTGTTGTTCTTATCATGGTGAGAAAGTTGGTGTGTCAGAGAACTGTCCCAGGCTGTGCGGTCCAACTCTGAAAATCATTATTAGAGTTGACAAGAGCACAGTGGTTAACATTACACACAGATTAGAGAAGCAAATCTCACGTTATGAGAACCAGCCAGATCCCCTGGTTAACTCCCACCTCCACAGAGTCTTACATTCTTCATATAGTTAGTGTCCCACTAGGAAAGCTTCAACGTTCGACCCCATGCCCTTCTTCTTCTGCAACCCAGCCTGTATCCCAAATGGCACCCTATTCCATTTATGGGTAAAACGTAGGACACTACACAGGGAATAGGGTGTAATTTGTGATGCAACCCCAGTGTACTTATTAATATAGGTAATTTGGGGGGGGGATTGAAATAGTTCTGTTTGTCAAAAATATCACTCCAAAATACATGTTTGACTTAGAATTAAAGATTTTGGTAAAGAAGTTTCCAACGATTTTATGTCATAGTTTTCATACTCCCATTCCATGCATCATTTTCTTCACAGGGCTTTACGTTAGAGCCTGTATCTGAATTTTTTTATTTTTTATGTTATAGATTTTCAAATATGAGAACAAAAACGGAACAACCCCAACCTCTCATTCTCTCATCCATCCATCCCTACTTCCTGCCCTCCCATCTATCCTTCTCTCCAATCCATCCTCCCTTCTGCCCTATAATCTACCCTCCCTCCCTCCAATCCACCCACCAACCAAGGCATCATACCAAGGATATACTATTAAAGTATGTGGCAGGTAGCCTAGTGGTTAGAGCGTTGGACTTGTAACCGAAATGTTGCAAGATCGAATCCCCGTTCTGCCCCTGAACAAGGCAGTTAACCTACTGTTCCTAGGCGGTCATTGAAAATAAGAATTTGTTCTTAACTAACTTGACTAGTAAAATAAAGGTGTAAAAAAGTACATGAAATAGGACAGGAGCAAACAGAAAAACATTCATAAAAACAATGGAAAAAGTTCACTAAAAATTCTTATCAGCACAAATGGCCACCAGAACAGACATGACTGCTTACCAAACTATGCAAGTTACTCTAAGTAAAAGACAGGCTCTCATCATATTGTATTAATGGAGACCAGGTTAAGTCAAACTTATGTTGGGACCCAAGCACATTGTACCTAACCTTCCCCAGAGGCAGAGATGACATCACCTCCTTAACACACTGCATAAAGGAGGGCGGCTTTGCAGACTTCCAGTAAAAGAGGACAAGGCGGCAAGCCAGCAGCAAGTAAGTTCCCCAAAAATGGCAGTGAACGGGTTGTGGCTAACAGTTGTATTACACATATTTGAGAGTGCCTAAAAAATGGTGTCTCACTGTCACTGGACACTTGTATTTAAATTCTAAGCGGAAACACAGAACTTCTCTCGCAGGAAGAAAACAATTCAGATTGGGGTAAAAATGTGTAAACCTACCCCTTTAAGAATGGACCGATGGTTAACTCCCATCTCATTTACATTTACCTCATTTAGCAGATGCTCTTATCCAGAGTGACTTGCAGGAGCAATTAAGGTTAAGTGCCTTGATCAAGGGCACATTGGCAGATTTTCCACCTTTGCTGCTCAGGGATTTGAATCAGTGACCTTTTGATTACTAGCCCCACGCTCTTAACCACCAGGCTGCCTGACATCTCCACAGAGAGTTTCACATGCTCCCATACTGTAGCTACTGTTCCACTGCATTTCATTCTTGCCATTACTTCACTAACTTCTGAAGCTGAAGTTTAAGTACTTGGATCAGGTACTTTCCTTATTTTGTCAGTAATGTAAAAAGGGTGACAACATTCAATGGTCTGTTAAAGGAACACTGCATTGTTGTATGAACAAGAAAGTGCACCGGTTAGGGTGCAGAGTGATATGCATGTTATGTTTGTCTTTGTGTCTGCAGTGCTGCTGGGAAGCTCTTCAGCTGAGCCAGATGGTGCAGACTGGACTCTCTCTGTGGAGCTAGCTCTCAGAACCGTTTCAGCCAGAGGCTCTCTCCTCATCCTCGTAGACACTCAGAATGACTACATTATCTCCTTGAAACTCAACCACCCTTCACAGGTAACACACCGGAACTATACAGCCTCACGGCCCAACTGATCTGGACCAGCTTTTTGTTACGTTATAGTCTCTATCTTCTCTCAATCCTTCACTATTACTGCTTTGGAAATGATTTTGAAGAATGGTACAATGGCAAATCCTAACAAATGGCAAAGAGATGGCCAACACATACACACAATACAGGTAACCTTTATGTAACTAATTCCTATTTTACAATGGCTGCCTACCCCGGCCAAATCCTAACCCGGGTGACGCTGGGCCAATTGTGCGCCGCCCTATGGGACTCCCAATCACGACTGGTTGTGACACAGCCTGGATACACACACAAACTCACGCGGGTCACTCAAACACACATGCATGCACGCCCACACCCACACACACATACACACAGCAGCAGGTCACAAAGAAGTCTCTCACACACACACACACACACTCCTGCCTCCATGGAGTCTGGGAACTGACTTGATTAGCCCAATGCTCACATGTTGTGATGTCATGCAAAATGCCAAACATGAAGAGGTCAAACTTTCCGAAAGAGGCTTTGTTCAAATTATGTCACTGTCAGAGTGCCATACTTTAAGATGATTTAACTCCTGGAAATCCCCCCACATATATACATGATTCTTTCTGCTGTGTAGAACAAACCCTGACTTTTACCTTTTACGTCTTTTTAAGGCACAAACAGATGTGTTGCTGTTTCTTTTGCAGATTGTTTTATTGATACCGATTGTTGATCTGTCATTCGCTGTCTCTGTTTATGAAATTTGTATCCATTTGACAATGTGTTAACAATTTTTCTGGACCAACGGAGATCCTTTTAAACCCAAACGAAGCATTACCTCCAATCCCTATCCGAACACAGCCTTATGGGGTGATATAAAGCAAAAACAATCTCTCCTGGGTAAGTTTGTATTCATCCATTGTTAGTGTTTCCTGTGCCCTAGGAACTGATGCTGCGTTTGAGGGGGACTCTATTCTAGTTGCGCAGCTACCCCCAGGCCCTCTGCTCTGGTGAGAGTCAGTACCTGCAGCTGTAAGGTGAGGCCAGAACAGCTGGTGATTGGCATGGGCGTAACCAAGGCAACCATGAAGTTGACAGATGGGGACTATGAGCTCCTGAAGAGGGTGTTGAGCCAACCAGGGAGCATGGTGTACCTAGGGGGCGGGCCAGGTGAGAATTGAGTCTCAAATGACACCCTACTCCCTAGATAATGTACTACCCTAGGCCAGATACTTTCTCTTCAAATCCTATTCACACTGTCTTCCCACAACAACTGATCCTATTCCTCTTACTCTTTCACCATTCCACTCTTACACAGCACTGCTTATAAGACTACATGAGACCACTTAAACCACTGTTTACTGTTTGGCCATTGTCTGTCTCTCAACGTTTTACTCTGTCTCATATGGCTATCTATGTAACATCTGTAACACATGTTACTGCAGAGTGCATTGATATTGTATTTTCTAATAGTTGTAATTTTATTTGTATTGAAGCATCTCTAACATGTGAGGGATGTTCATTTGAAGAATAAGAGAAGGATTGCATTTTCTTTGTGTAGATCGTTTTGTATAACTTTTTTGGCAAACTTTGGTACGTTACCACAAACCACAGCATGGCCTCTTTCACTTTATTTGCTGCATATGTTTCTGTCATTTCCAGCAAAATTCCCCTCTGAGGTAAAGCTAAACGGTACAGCTGAATTACCATGTCCACTCTTAAGTCTGCGAATGGCAATAAAGCATTTGCTGCCTTTTATAGCTATTTGAGTAGCATTGCATTTTTTACAGACATGCTCAAATTGGTTGGTACCCTTACAGCTGATTGCAATGATGCTTAATTCCTCCTGAAAAGTGATTAAATTAAAAGCTATTTTATCATGTACACTTGCATGCCTTTGGTATGTCATAGAATAAAGCAAATAAGCTGTGAAAAGAGATGAATTACTGTTTATTCTACAAATACATTCTAAAATGGCCTGGACACATTTGTTGGTACCCCTTAGAAAATATAATAAATAATTGGATTATAGTGATATTTCAAACGAATTTGTTTCTTTAATTAGTATCAGACACACGTCTCCAATCATGTAATCAGTCATTCAGCCTATTTAAATGGAGAAAAGTAGTCTCTGTGCTGTTTGGTATCATTGTGTTGCACCACACTGAACATGGACCAGAGTAAAGTAGTCACTGTGCTGTTTGGTATCATTGTGTGCACCACACTGAACATGGACCAGAGTAAAGTAGTCACTGTGCTGTTTGGTATCATTGTGTGCACCACACTGAACATGGACCAGAGTAAAGTAGTCACTGAGCTGTTTGGTATCATTGTGTTGCACCACACTGAACATGGACCAGAGTAAAGTAGTCACTGAGCTGTTTGGTATCATTGTGTGCACCACACTGAACATGGACCAGAGTAAAGTAGTCACTGTGCTGTTTGGTATCATTGTGTGCACCACACTGAACATGGACCATAGTAAAGTAGTCACTGAGCTGTTTGGTATCATTGTGTCCACCACACTGAACATGGACCAGAGAAAAGTAGTCACTGTGCTGTTTGGTATCATTGTGTGCACCACACTGAACATGGACCAGAGTAAAGTAGTCACTGAGCTGTTTGGTATCATTATGTGCACCACACTGAACATGGACCAGAGTAAAGTAGTCACTGTGCTGTTTGGTATCATTGTGTGCACCACACTGAACATGGACCAGAGTAAAGTAGTCACTGTGCTGTTTGGTATCATTGTGTGCACCACACTGAACATGGACCAGAGTAAAGTAGTCACTGTGCTGTTTGGTATCATTGTGTGCACCACACTGAACATGGACCAGAGTAAAGTAGTCACTGTGCTGTTTGGTATCATTGTGTGCACCACACTGAACATGGACCAGAGTAAAGTAGTCACTGAGCTGTTTGGTATCATTGTGTTGCACCACACTGAACATGGACCAGAGTAAAGTAGTCACTGTGCTGTTTGGTATCATTGTGTGCACCACACTGAACATGGACCAGAGTAAAGTAGTCACTAAGCTGTTTGGTATCATTATGTGCACCACACTGAACATGGACCAGAGTAAAGTAGTCACTGTGCTGTTTGGTATCATTATGTGCACCACACTGAACATGGACCAGAGTAAAGTAGTCACTGTGCTGTTTGGTATCATTGTGTGCACCACACTGAACATGGACCAGAGTAAAGTAGTCACTGAGCTGTTTGGTATCATTATGTGCACCACACTGAACATGGACCAGAGTAAAGTAGTCACTGTGCTGTTTGGTATCATTGTGTGCACCACACTGAATATGGACCAGAGTAAAGTAGTCACTGTGCTGTTTGGTGTCATTGTGTGCACCACACTGAACATGGACCAGAGTAAAGTAGTCACTGTGCTGTTTGGTATCATTGTGTGCACCACACTGAACATGGACCAGAGTAAAGTAGTCACTGTGCTGTTTGGTATCATTATGTGCATCACACTGAACATGGACCAGAGAAAGCAAAGGAGAGATTTGTCTGAGGAGATCAGAAAGACAATAATAGACAAGCATGGTAAAGGTTAAAGGCTACAAGACCATCTCCAAGCAGCTTGATGTTCCTGTTACAACAGTTGCAAATATTATTAAGAAGTTTAAGGTCCATGGAACTGCAGCCAACCTCCCTGGGCACGGCCGCAAGAGGAAAATCAACCCCAGATTGAACAGAAGGATAGTGCGAATGATAGAAAAATAACCAAGGATAACTGCCAAAGAGATACAAGGTGAAGGTACGTCAGTTTCTGATCGCACCATTCGTCGCTTTTTGAGTGAACGTGGCCTCCATGGAAGAAGACCCAGGAGGACTCCACTCTTGAAAGAAAAACAAAGCCAGACTGGAATTTGCTAAAATGCATATTGACAAGCCACAATCTTTCTGGGAGAATGTCCTTTGGACAGATGAGTCAAAACTGGAGTTTTTTGGAAAGTCACATCAGCTCCATGTTCACAGATGGAAAAAATTAAGCTTTCAAAGAAAAGAACACCATACCTACAGGGAAACATGGAGGAGGCTCGGTTCTGCTCTGGGGCTGTTTCGCTGTGCCTGGCACAGGGTGCCTTGAACCTGTGCAGAGCACAATAAATCTCCAGAATGCCTTGATAGTCTTTAGAGAAACGTACTGCCCAGTGTCAGAAAGCTCTGTCTCAGTAGCAGGTCAATGGTCCTCCAACAGGATAATGTCCCAAAACAGGATAAGAACAAAACATTTGACTATTCTGAAGTCGCCTTCTGTGAGTCCTGTTATATATATATATATATATATATATATATATATATATATATATATATGGAAAGAGCTGAAACTTGCAGTCTGGAGAAGGCACCCATCAAACCTGGGACAGCTGGAGCAGTTTGCTCAGGAAGAGTGGGCCAAACTACCTGTTAACAGGTGCAGGGGTCTCATTGAGAGCTACAGAAAACGTTTGATTGCAATGATTGCCTTTAAAGGTTGTGCAACAAAATATTAGGGTAAGGGTCCCATGCTCTTTTCATGTTTTATTATTTACAATATTATGTTGAGTAAAAAAAAAAGCAACGTCTGATTTCTATTAAATATGGTATAAACAATGGTAGACCACTGTGTTATTATTTGACCTTGCTGGCCATCTATGAACATCTTGGCCATGTTCTGTTATAATCTCCACCCGACACAGCCAGAAGAGGACTGGCCTGGTTCCTCTCTAGGTTTCTTCCTAGGTTCTGGCCATTCTAGGGAGTTTTTCCTAGCCACCGTGCTTCTACAGCTGCATTGCTTGCTGTTTGGAGTTTTAGGCTGGGTTTCTGTACAGCACTTTGAGATATCAGCTGATGTAAGAAGGGCTTTATAAATACATTTGATTTGGATGCCAATTACTTTTGTCAGTTAAGTTATTTCAGAGAATTGTGCATTCTTATTTTTTGTGGCTGGGTGCCAATACATTTGAGCACGTCTGTATATGTTGTAATTTCCCCCAAAGCTGTCCAGATGGTCAAAAAACATTGTATTCTTTCGCACACTAAGTTCCTGAACCATTTCTTAATGTACTGTACGGATGAGATGCAAGTTCTGTGTATTACCTTATACTGCCTATGAAACTAACTAAAGCAAGACAGAAGCGCCTGGGAGAGAACAGCTACTCTATATTCTTCATTGACATGAGAGTGACATGAACACCAAAACACAAGGCACTCATCTTCTTACCAGACAGAAGCTCTCACATCCAGTTGCAGACCTGGATTCAAATTTAAATCATTTCAAATGCTTTAGCTGAGCTTGATTGAGCTTGCCTGGCGCAATGGAACCAATAGAATAGTCGCAAAGGTGCAAAACCTGCCCACCTGGCACTCCAGGCAGGCTGAAGCAAACGTTCAAAGTATTTGAAAGATTTCAAATAGTATTTGAACCAAGGTTTTCACAGTTGCCTGAGAATGGGAGGAGTCTAAACCAATGTTCTTGTGTTTTATTTTTGTCCTGCGGAATTCTTTGAACCCTGGTGAGGAAAGAGGTTTTTTTATTTGGAAAGAAAACCCCCAGATAATTACTCCATCCATCTTCTGTTTGTACATTTCCACAGTTGTTTCAAGTGGAATTGTGCAAGTAAATTACATTTGGATTTTGGGTTTATTGGTTTTTAGCCCTCACGAGTGGAACGTTTTATGAATCTGTCTTCGCTCCTTAAAATCAAAGGTGTATGTGTGTGAGTATGTCTGTCTGTCAATTGGAGGGGACATCTTGGGGAATTTTGGAGAATTGTCTCAGCTCTGTACCTTGTGTTTCTGTAACCAGGGGAAGCACATTGCAAACAACATGTCTAAAGAAGGAAGAAAAAACACACAGAAGCTTCAGTTTGTGAGGTATGCATTGATTGGCTACGGGCTTGATACTTCCGGACACATCCCCCTCTATGCCTATTGGGCTCAAAGAAAGAACAAAGTTCTTATCACTTAATGAGTTTTGGGCCCTAATGAAATAAAGGTCAACAATTTTACGGCAATGAAGAGGCCAGGCAGGCAACATCAAGCAGCATCTCTAATGAAGCCCAGAAGAACCTAGAACAGTATGGCTGTCGGTCCATTAGTTAATTTAATCAGAAAAAAAGACTTAACATGACTTGTTATTACTTTATTAGCAGATACAGTTGATTTTAAGATGTATAAAAAAAGTACATGTATTTTGTCAAACCACACATTTCACAAAAGGTCTTAAATAATGAGCCTTTTCACTCGTTTGTAGAATGCACATCATAAGACCAAAAGAATTGACAAATCATTTGAAATAGCTCAACGTATTTACATTTCATATACAGACATTTTACACCATACCCAACAACTATTCTAAAATAAACTCCAAAATACAGATCCCCCTGGATGTCTTGTGACTGTCATGTCTAGGGCCAGGAGTGCCTGGAGGAAACTCCTGGCCCTAGTTGTATGACAAGTTGGCAACGGAACGCTGGAATAGGGAGGTTCATTCAGATAGAAAAGCTCTGTGGTTTGTAGGGCAGCAGGTTATAGAGCGGGGCGAAGGGAGGGGGGTTGGGGTCGGGATGGAGGGATACTGATGGATCACTCTGGGGGAACTCCTTCCCCGCTACTGGGGCAAAGTATAAGGAGGCTCTCTGAAAGACGGAACAGAACAGAAAACACAAGCTTAGTTGGATTCAGCTAAACAGTATTGTTCCATTTGCTAATTTATAACTACACTCTACTTCTAGGTAAAGAATGGTTACAAAAATATTTTGAATTGAAACCCATGACCAGTTTGAATGGATAAGCAAATAAACGTAATAGATGCCAAATAAATAGATGCCAAATCAAACTAATCTTAATTTTAGGGAAAAACAATATTGTTCTATTTGTAACTGCACTAAAGTTGGGAATAATTACAAACAGCAGGCTTTGAACATCACCTCTTTGAGTGGACAAAGGATAAGAAAGAAAAAAAAGTTTAAAGGTTCCAAATAAAAAGATTAGATTCCAAATGGAGGTAGGTCTAATGTTTCTCAGACAAGTTCTTGTTTCCTGGGGGTTTAATGGTTGGACAGTGTTCTTGTTGGATGCATGAGCCTGGTATGATCTACTAGGGCTACTTGATGCTTTCTGTCTTTCAAGCAGCCAGTAGTTGCAAAGCTGGGACAGACGGTGGGCAGAGGAGGGGAGGGCAAACAGGACAATATGGGAGGGAAGAGGGAGCTGGGAGTCCTCCCAGAACATCCGTGAGTTTCCATCCAATGTACAGTATCTCACTCCTTTCTCTCCCCTAGGGTTTTACAAGACCAATTACCAGTAACAGGACGACTTGAGCTCAAGACCGAAACATAGTTGCTGTTGAAATATAGTGCATTTGGAAAGTATTCAGACCCCTTCACCTTTTCCACATTTAGTTATGTTACAGCCTTAATCTAAAATGGATCAAATAAAAAGGGCTTGTAAGTAAGCATTTCACTATAAGGTCTACACACCTGTTGTATTCGGCGCATGTGACAAATACAATTAGATCTGCAGAGAAGAATACAAGTGTGCCAAGCTTGTAGCGTCATACCAAAGATGACTCGAGGCAGTAATCAGTGCCAAAGGTGCTTCAACAAAGTACTGATTAAAGGGTCTGAAAACTAATGTGATTTTTAAAAAAACTTTTTTTTTTTATAAATTTGCAAACATTTCAGAAAATCTGTTTTTGCTTTGTCCTTATGGGGTAGTGTGTAGATCGATGAGGGGGGGGGGGGGGGGGGGTGGATTCATCCATTTTAGTATAAGGCTGTATCGTAACAAAATGTGGAAAATGTCAAGGGGTCTGAACACTTTCCAAATGCATTGTACATATTTGGCGTCCTGGAAAAACCTTGGCAGGCTCTATTTTTGGCTGGTGTTAAGGCGGAGCTAGTGTCAAACGCATGCTCTTTGGCAATTTCGCATGCTCTATTTTCCAACCCTTGCACCAGCGTTGGTATTTTACCCTTCTTATATTAACTTGCTTGCTCTGTGGCAGGAGTGGAGATATTTGAGGTGTGCCAATTTCAAGCAGTGCTACTGGTGATACTTAAGACTCACCAAAAGCTGGTCTTAGCGGTAATGCAATTGGTTAAGTCAATAGACATTCCCGTTTTTTCTTTATATTGGATATTATTATTCTTTCTGATTGGCCAGTGAGTGGCCAAGCCTCGACACACCCACAACTTGTTTACTTACCAAAACTCGAGCCTGTTAGCTACTGCGCCAATCATTCTGATTGTGAAAATGTAAAAATACAATCGGACACACAAACTTATAATGCTACTGCCAGATCTACCATTGCATTAGATGTATTATAATATAGAGCCCTGTATCTCCAAAAAGAAAACTTTTCACAAACTGATTAGTTAAATATATTTTCAGATGGATTACCATACAGTCCCGGATATTCACAAGGTGTTTGGAGTGACTTTGATTGGTCTTAAAGTCATTAAACTTTCACTGCACATTTTTGTTTCTGTTTTTTTTTTAAACACATTGAAAGTAGTCATTCCCTTGAAAAAACAACAACTAAAAGGTTACAAGGAGATACAAGGTTTATCCAGGATGGCAATGATTTATTTCTACAACCTCCGCTTCAGTCTTGGGCTTAATTGATCTAGTAAAATCATAGCAGAGAAATGGGTCCGATTCATTATATGGAAACAGCAACTGTGTGTCATGAGCCTTACCTGTGTGGGTAGGCAAGCAGGGTTAGGGATAGGGACACACGTTTTACAGTAAAAGTCACTTCAACACTGAAGATTCAGTGGAAGCAGCAATTTTATCGTTGTGTTTTGCAATAAATAGGTTTCATGGTGTGTTTATCATGCAATTCATGTGGATGTAGTTTTTTTATGTGTTCAATATCTGTGAGAGATGTTTGCTTTGACACTTACCCAGTGGGTTTTGCTCTTATCTGTTCCAATACTAACAGGAGTGGAGGGTGTGAGCAAACAGAATTACGAGTGTGTGTGTGTGTGTATGTGACTGACCGGGTAGAGGTGTTGGTGTCCTTTGTTGGTGTTGTCCATCAGCAGGGGGGCAGTGGGGGAGGAAAGACATCCACCCTCTGAGAGATGAGATGACAGCAGGGTCACTGAGCTGCTCCTCTGTCAAACACATACACAAAGAGAGACACACACAAACACATTTTGGAATGTTGTGAAATGTGTTGTGATCCTCTTGTGTGTATTCTGAAATACACAGGATATCTGAAATGATGTTGTCACCTGGTCTGGCATCAGCAGTCTGCCACATGGATGAACCCCTCCCCCCCAACACAAACGCACAAACAACCGCTTGTTCACACACACACACACCCTGACACGCTGCTCATCAACCAGAAGTGGTGGGGAGAGAGATTTATAGTGATGCCGTGTTATTTGGATAAGACAGGAAGGGTTGGGGGATCCTGGGGTGGAAGGGGAGAGCTCAGATTTCCAAGAAACAATTATCTCTGACGTTGATGTGTGTCTTCCTGGGCTATGCCCTGCTGTGTCTCCCAGCTCTATCGTGCCACAACACAGAACATAAGCTCCTTCTTCTAATTCAATCAGGGCCGGTTAGCTGTTCTGGTTCTACTGGGGACATTTAACATAGGATGATCGCCAGAGAGATATCTTTCTTTCCTCTTAAGTGAGTCATGACATTTCTAATCTGGATTGCCGGGAAACTAAAAGACACACTTTTGTATTCGATTTGATCATCAGAAAGATATGAATATGTCTTTCCCAACCCCCATCCACTCCTTCAAAGATTTCCTCGGATATGATAGCAGACAGACCTGGGTTCAAAAAAGATTGTAAATACTTGATCTGTGCTTGATTGAGCATGCCTGGCTTAATGGACCGATAAAATAGTTCCAAAACTGTAAACCCTGCACATCTGGCACTCCAGGCAGGCTAAAAACAACACTGACAGTATTTGGACGATTTCATAGCAGAAGAACAATGATAGCAGAAGGTCTTGTAAAGTTTAACAGCTTCCCGGCCCACACCCCTACCGGCTCACACTGTTCCATCTTGACACCATATGTCCATAGGAGTCCTCCTGATACATCATCTGGGAGATTGTCTGTAATTTGATACCTCTGCTACTCTCCACAACTATCTCTTGCTGTGTTTGTCCTCAACGGAGGCTTCACCTCCACTCCTCTGGAACACGGTACACCTTGTATGGACTCACTGTACTCTACTGTATCAACACCAGTCTCATCAATAGCACTATAGGTGCAATCAAGCAACAGTTATGCAATTTGCCTCCACTCACTTAAAGGAACCGATACTCTAGATCCTTCATCGCTCGAGTCAAAAGTTGTGCACTATAATAGGGAATAGGGCTTCAAACACATAAAGCACTTAGTGAGTTGTGTTTTCAGATCTCAGAGGTCTTCTACTGGGATAAGTCCATGTCCCAGGTCATCTCTTTTGTAGATTCGTCTCGATCAAATGGAAAAGATAAGCACTCTGGGCTCCCGAGTGGCGCAGCAGTCTAAGGCACTGCCTCTCAGTGCTAGAGGCGTCACTACAGACCCTGGTTAGATTCCAGGCTGTATCACAACCGGACGTGACTGGGAGTCCCATAGGACAGCACACAATTGGCCCAGCGTCGTCCAGTTTAAGTCGTCATTGGAAATAAGAATTTATTCTAACTGACTTGCCTAGTTAAATAAAGGTTAAATAAAATTAAAATAAATAAATGTAACTTCCAGATTTGTTGTGCTTATGTTTTCCATTCATTTGAGGTTGAGGAGGCACATACAGTGGGGCAAAAAAGTATTTAGTCAGCCACCAAATGTGCAAGTTCTCCCACTTAAAAAGATGAGAGAGGCCTATAATTTTCATCATAGGTACACTTCAACTATGACAGACAAAATGAGAAAAAAAAATCCAGAAAATCACATTGTAGGATTTTTTATGAATTTATTTGCAAATTATGGTGGAAAATAAGTATTTGGTCAATAACAAAGGTTTACCTCAATACTTTGTTATATACCCTTTGTTGGCAATGACAGAGGTCAAACGTTTTCTGTAAGTCTTCACAAGGTTTTCACACACTGTTGCTGGTATTTTGACCCATAACTCAATGCAGATCTCCTCTAGGGCAGTGATGTTTTGTGGCTGTTAATGGGCAACACAGACTTTCAACTCCCTCCAAAGATTTTCTATGGGGTTGAGATCTGGAGACTGGCTAGGCCACTCCAGGACCTTGAAATGCTTCTTACGAAGCCACTCCTTCGTTGCCGGGTGGTGTGTTTGGGATCATTGTCATGCTGAAAGACCCAGCCACGTTTCATCTTCAATGCCCTTGCTGATGGAAGGAGGTTTTCACTCAAAATCTCACGATACATGGCCCCATTCATTCTTTCCTTTACACAGATCAGTCGTCCTGGTCCCTTTGCAGAAAAACAGCCCCAAAGCATGATGTTTCCACCCCCATGCTTCACAGTAGGTATGGTGTTCTTTGGATGCAACTCAGCATTCTTTGTCCTCCAAACACAACGAGTTGAGTTTTTACCAAAAAGTTATATTTTGGTTTCATCTGACCATATGACATTCTCCCAATCTTCTTCTGGATCATCCAAATGCTCTCTAGCAAACTTCAGACGGGCCTGGACATGTACTGGCTTAAGCAGGGGGACACGTCTGGCACTGCAGGATTTGAGTCCCTGGCAGCGTAGTGTGTTACTGATGGTAGGCTTTGTTACTTTGGTCCCAGCTCTCTGCAGGTCATTCACTAGGTCCCCCTGTGTGGTTCTGGGATTTTTGCTCACCGTTCTTGTGATCATTTTGACCCCACGGTGTGAGATCTGGCATGGAGCCCCAGATCGAGGGAGATTATCAGTGGTCTTGTATGTCTTCCATTTCCTAATAATTGCTCCCACAGTTGATTTATTCAAACCAAGCTGCTTACCTATTGCAGATTCAGTCTTCCCAGCCTGGTGCAGGTCTACAATTTTGTTTCTGGTGTCCTTTGACAGCTCTTTGGTCTTGGCCATAGTGGAGTTTGGAGTGTGACTGTTTGAGGTTGTGGACAGGGGTATTTTATACTGATAACAAGTTCAAACAGGTGCCATTAATACAGGTAATGAGTGGAGGACAGAGGAGCCTCTTAAAGAAGAAGTTACAGGTCTGTGAGAGCCAGAAATCTTGCTTGTTTGTAGGTGACCAAATACTTATTTTCCACCCTAATTTGCAAATTAATTAATTAAACATCCTACAATGTCATTTTCTGGATATGTTTTTCTCATTTTGTCTGTCATAGTTGAAGGGTACCTATGATGAAAATTACAGGCCTCTCATCTTTTTAAGTGGGAGAACTTGCACAATTGGTGGCTGACTAAATACTTTTTTGCCCCACTGTAGCTGGATCTACACAACCTGAAAACATCTGAGAAACTTTGAATTTGGAGTGTAATTTCCCTAAAATGTCCCTATAATGAATAACACAGTATACCCTTGATTCAATCCGTAGAGCTGAAGACCTGCGCTGCAGCGCGATAGAAATTTAAAGGCAATGTTCCCGCGTACTGCATTTATGGTAAACGCTTATTACAGTATGTCGGCTCAATCGAAAATTATCTTGAAATTTCAATCGCGCTAGCAGCTCAGACCTTCAGTGCTACGAATTGAATCAAGCCCAATATTAACCTGTGAGCCCGAGGAATGTACCCATATAAATAACATGGCAAAGTATTTCAGAACCATGGACAGCTACAGTTAGCCAGTGCAGGAGAAAGGCGCTGATGGTTCAGCTCCACTGCAGTGGAGAGCTCCACTACAGGCGGGCCGTGTCCCGCACCCAACACCGCTCATTATGAGCTGTTGCCACACACCTGTGGGCTACTGAGAAGAATGTTTGGAATGGGCAGGAGCAGACCTGCAGGGCAAGAGAATGCCACCTGATTTTGATTATTTTTCCCAATCCCCTTTCTCCAGGTCTAATACAATATGGAATAAAATCTGGATATGATTTAACTGCAAGTACTGATTTAGTACACCACAAACCTTTAAGCATTGCAAAAGTACATTTGCGTGCAATTTTAGCCACAGCCTGTCTCTCTCACCTGGTCCTTGATGCTTCCCAGCACAGCAGTGGTCAGGATACCCAGGAAGAAGGCCACCAGGTTGAGGCTGGTCAGCACCCAGATCAACACGTACAGGGACAGCACGTCCCCGCAGCTCTGCACACCCACAAACTCATAGTAGTTGTTCATGTAGCCCCCACTACAAGACAGGACAACAGAATGTCACTAACAACAAATCCTTTAACAATATTATTATATTTATGCTATTAATATGCCATTCATAGAATAACATTAGGCTACTTTATAAAGCTATACTATTAAGCTAGTATGAAATGAGTTGGGCAGGACCAGGAGTTCTCGCAGACCATTGTTTTTTATTTAACCTTTATTTTGACAGGGAAGTCAAACTGCGACGAGGGTCTCTTTTTCAGATACAATATACAAAATTACAAAACATATTAAGAAAAAGACACATTCATCAACATAGAGGTCATTACTCTGAACGCACCAAGTGAGACCAGTGGCCTCGTTTATAAAAATGTTCTCAGATTTATACTTGAAGTTAGTCGTAAAATCATTTCCGACTGTGTGCTTACGTTGGATTCATAAAACATACTGAGCATAAAAAACCTTGCTTGCGCAGCTTCTAAGAATCCCATTTGTAACTTACGCACCTGTGATCTATAAATCTCAAATTAACTTTGAATTGACGGCACCTGAACGTGCCTTACAATCAGCGATTTCCCCTTATAGAATGCTAGCACAAATGAGGGTTTAGTCAGGAATAGCCATGGACCGAAAGAGAAAAGCAGACTTTTTGGAAGTCGAGATCACGGAGATGGTAGAGGAGATTGAAGAATCAAGCCCAGTGTTGCCTACACGTATTATTCGGTGGACTAAATAGTGGGTTGACAAACAAAGCCAAACAGGTAGCTTGGGAGTGGGACGCCGCTGCAGTGAACGAGGTGGGGCAGCAAGACAGAACTGTGGCTGATGTGAAAAAGAAATGCTCTGACCTTAAACTGCAAGGGATAAAAATAATCGGCATACATAACCAGAAGGAAAATCACCTACATCAAGTCTAGACTTAGCATAGAGATAAGATCATTTCCACGTCAAAGTAAGGTTTCATAAATAACTACTTATATGTGGTTTTCTGCATAAGTCATAGTTAAGATCAAAATGGATTGTAAGTCCGTTTTATAAATGAGGTCCCAGAGCATCCACATAAACGGCACAACAAAAACTAAAATCAGCTTTCCCCAACTCTGTGGAGACCGAAGGGGCCTCCAGTGTTATTCAAGCCTGGTTTGGTCATTTGTAAGTCTAAATTGAATTAATGATGATAGATACATAAGAAGTCTCTGCATGAGTGCTTTTGTAGATAAACACATGAAAATGTTGCTCTCTCCTTACACACAAAGAGGCCCAACTAGTGCTGTTACGGTGACATATTACCGCCACACTGGCGTTCACGAGTCATGACGGCAGTCAAATTCCATGTGACCGTTTAGACACGGTAATTCGACTTCTCCAAGCTCTGATGCTGCTGATGGTTATTAGTGGCCTACCGAACTTGCTAACTGCTACCAAACTTGTTAACTGGACTCTATTGTCCCTCTAATCACTCTGACATCAATGCAAATGTATTTGAGAATCTAATCACACTTCATGAGAGCCCATGAGCTCATGTTGCGCAACATTTCTATAGGCTATGCAATTGCGTGAGAAAACAGAGTGATGGTCTCTATTAAAAAGAGGTGGATCCCATCAGCTTTCTATCAGCTAGACCTACTATATTTATTTCTCAACTTCCTAATATTAAACAAATTGCTTCTCTTTACAACAGGAGTATAGCCTACCTGGCTGGAATGAAAAATGAACCACGGGAAAAGCGTCCTCCATTCGCTTTTTAAGTGCATAGATGACATGTATTTTTGCCTCTGCCCCTGTTTCGAGACAGGTGCATAGTAATGGCCCATTCTAAATCAAAACAAATTTCACACATATATTATTTAGTATATGTAAAAACAAGATTAAATCAAGAACAGTCTGAAGGCTGACAATATTAGCCTATCACTTGTGAATGATGCCCAGCTAGTGTGCAGTAAGGCAAGAAACAACGCATGCCTTTTTTCCCCAATTTTTTCAAATCATAGTCGCACACCTCATGTAGTCTAGCCCATATACCTACAGTGCCTTGCGAAAGTATTCGGCCCCCTTGAACTTTGCGTCCTTTTGCCACATTTCAGGCTTCAAACATAAAGATATACAACTGTATTTTTTTGTGAAGAATCAACAACAAGTGGGACACAATCATGAAGTGGAACGACATTTATTGGATATTTCAAACTTTTTTAACAAATCAAAAACTGAAAAATTATTCAGCCCCTTTACTTTCAGTGCAGCAAACTCTCTCCAGAAGTTCAGTGAGGATCTCTGAATGATCCAATGTTGACCTAAATGACTAATGATGATAAATACAATCCACCTGTGTGTAATCAAGTCTCCGTATAAATGCACCTGCACTGTGATAGTCTCAGAGGTCCGTTAAAAGCGCAGAGAGCATCATGAAGAACTGGATTTGGATACAAAAAGATTTCCCAAGCTTTAAACATCCCAAGGAGCACTGTGCAAGTGATAATATTGAAATGGAAGGAGTATCAGACCACTGCAAATCTACCAAGACCTGGCCGTCCCTCTAAACTTTCAGCTCATACAAGGAGAAGACTGATCAGAGATGCAGCCAAGAGGCCCATGATCACTCTGGATGAACTGCAGAGATCTACAGCTGAGGTGGGAGACTCTGTCCATAGGACAACAATCAGTCGTATATTGCACAAATCTGGCCTTTATGGAAGAGTGGCAAGAAGAAAGCCATTTCAGATATCCATAAAAAGTGTTGTTTAAAGTTTGCCACAAGCCACCTGGGAGACACACCAAACATGTGGAAGAAGGTGCTCTGGTCAGATTAAACCAAAATTGAACTTTTTGGCAACAATGTAAAACGTTATGTTTGGCATAAAAGCAACACAGCTCATCACCCTGAACACACCATCCCCACTGTCAAACATGGTGGTGGCAGCATCATGGTTTGGGCCTGCTTTTCTTCAGCAGGGACAGGGAAGATGGTTAAAATTGATGGGAAGATGGATGGAGCCAAATACAGGACCATTCTGGAAGAAAACCTGATGGAGTCTGCAAAAGACCTGAGACTGGGACAGAGATTTGTCTTCCAATAAGACAATGATCCAAAACATAAAGCAAAATCTACAATGGAATGGTTCAAAAATAAACATATCCAGGTGTTAGAATGGCCAAGTCAAAGTCCAGACCTGAATCCAATCGAGAATCTGTGGAAAGAACTGAAAACTGCTGTTCACAAATGCTCTCCATCCAACCTCACTGAGCTCGAGCTGTTTTGCAAAGAGGAATGGGAAAAAATTTCAGTCTCTCGATGTGCAAAACTGATAGAGACATACCCCAAGCGACTTACAGCTGTAATCGCAGCAAAAGGTGGCGCTACAAAGTATTAACTTAAGGGGGCTGAATAATTTTGCACGCCCAATTTTTCAGTTTTTGATTTGTTAAAAAAGTTTGAAATATCCAATAAATGTCGTTCCACTTCATGATTGTGTCCCACTTGTTGTTGATTCTTCACAAAAAAATACAGTTTTATATCTTTATGTTTGAAGCCTGAAATGTGGCAAAAGGTCGCAAAGTTCAAGGGGGCCGAATACTTTCGCAAGGCACTGTATATGTTTTAATAAGGTTAGTATCACACCTCATGTAGCCTAGCCCATATACCTATATGTTTTTATAAGGTTAGTATCACACCTCATGTAGTCTAGCCCATATACCTATATGTTTTAATAAGGTTTGTATCACACCTCATGTAGTCTAGCCCATATACCTATATGTTTTAATAAGGTTTGTATCACACCTCATGTAGCCTAGCCCATATACCTATATGTTTTAATAAGGTTAGTATCACACCTCATGTAGTCTAGCCCATATACCTATATGTTTTAATAAGGTTTGTATCACACCTCATGTAGTCTAGCCCATATACCTATATGTTTTAATAAGGTTTGTATCACACCTCATGTAGTCTAGCCCATATACCTATATGTTTTAATAAGGTTAGTATCACACCTCATGTAGTCTAGCCCATATACCTATATGTTTTGATAAGGTTAGTATCACACCTCATGTAGTCTAGCCCATATACCTATATGTTTTTATAAGGTTTGTATCGCAGCTAAAGTGGCCAAATAACGTCTTAACATTAAGCACATGAAACTGGTTTACAACAGGTGTAGAGCCTAACTGGCATACACAGTCAGTGTGTGAGTTTCAAGTTTGGGGAAGATCATTTTCACCATAAAAATGCACCTTTATAATAAACACATTACATGCATAGTCACGTTTGCAGTCACTTTTGAGATGGTGTTTTCCCACTAATTGATTGCATTTTGGAATATTGGCGCTTATAGCCTACTGCCATATGCACATTGCTGCGCTTATAATTTGAAGGAATAGACTAACAGTTTATCAACATTTTAAGCTAAACGTTCTGATCTGTTGCGTCAGCCACATTGCTCACTTTTTTTTTATGCTAGTGGTTGTATTAATTTGGGATCTATCGCATCCCACAACTGTCCCAGACTATGTTTGGAATATTTATTTATTGTACAAAATAGGTCAACTTTTGCACTATTGGGATAGTAGATCTCCTGACATGTCAATGACGTGTCGTGAAACAGTGTTTTTTGATGAAGGAATTGTCTGTATAGTTTTGGGGGCCTTTTCCCCCAGCATTGTCCCAGCCATATCCATGGCAGCAGGAAGAATGAAGTCCTCCACTATATTATGGGGCTTGCCTGTCCTAGCCACTCGGTAGCTCACCATATAAGATGCTTCTAGCCCCTTCTTATTAATGGTATCTGTTGCTTTTATACATGTCTTACTACTCGAAAGTCGTCTTAATTCTCGCTCAAAAAACTCCCGTGGCTTCTTTTTCAAATTGGCATGTTTTGTTTCTAAATGTCTGCGCAAGAGTGAAGGTTTCATCGAGCTGTGAGAGAGTACTTTTGTACATAAAACACACTGTGGCTGAGGAAAGGCACTACTCCCAATATACACTACCTTTCAAAGGTCTGGGGTCACTTAGAAATGTCATTTTTTTAAATTAAGATAAGCAAATTTTTTGTCCATTAAAATAACATCAAATTGATCAGAAATACAGTGTAGACTGTTAATGTTGTAAATCACTATTGTAGCTGGAAATGGCAGAATTTTTATGGAATATCTACATAGGCGTACAGAGGCCCATTATCAGCAACCATCACTCCTGTATTCCAATGGCACGTTGTGTTAGCTAATCCAAGTTTATCATT
Source organism: Oncorhynchus nerka (assembly GCF_034236695.1). Classification (NCBI taxonomy): domain Eukaryota; kingdom Metazoa; phylum Chordata; class Actinopteri; order Salmoniformes; family Salmonidae; genus Oncorhynchus; species Oncorhynchus nerka. The sequence goes on from NC_088406.1 coordinate 43,171,667, forward strand.
TTAAAAGGCTAATTGATCATTAGAAAACCCTTTTGCAATTATGTTAGCGCAGCTGAAAACGGTTGTTTCTGATTAAAGAAGCAATAAAACGGGCCTTCTTTAGACTAGTTGAGTATCTGGAATAACAGCATTTGTGGGTTCGACTACAGGCTCAAAATGGACAGAAACAAAGCACTTTCTTCTGAAACTCGTCAGTCTATTCTTGTTCTGGGAAATGAAGGCTATTCCATGCGAGAAATTGCCAAGAAACTGAAGATCTGGTACAACGCTGTGTACTACTCCCTTCACATAACAGCTCAAACTGGCTCTAGCCAGAATAGAAAGAGGAGTGGGAGGCCTCGGTGCACAACTGAGCAAGAGGACAAGTACATTAGAGTGTCTAGTTTGAGAAACAGACGCCTTACAAGTCCTCAACTGGCAGCTTCATTAAATAGTACCCGCAAAACACCAGTCTCAACATCAACAGTGATTAAGCAACTCCGGGATGCTGGCCTGCTGGGGACAATAAAAGGCCACTCTTAAATGTGCAGTTTTGTCATACAACACAATGCCACAGATGTCTACATTTTGAGGGAGCGTGCAATTGGCATGCTGACTGCAGGAATGTACGGCAGAGAGAAAGCAGAGGACTTTCTCACTGTATGGATCCTGCCTGCACATACACTATACGAGCCGGAGATTACCAACTTGGTGCTGTAGAAGCAAGCAGTAAATTGCAGAGCAGTGAGCCAAAACACCGGTCAACAAGTTAAAGAAAGACAGGTAGTAGGAGCATTCGCTTACCAACGAGCAGCGTGGTGTGATTGAGCGTGGAGTGAAGGAGCAGTGAATGATGGCTCATGAGGGCATGGGAAGTGAGATGAGTTGGTCTGTACACCATTCAACCTGGCTATTCCTGACTAAACCCTCATTTGTGCTAGTTTGAGCCTACTTCAGCTTAAATAGGGCAGAATCATCGTGATAGCTAATGTGTGAAGAGCATTCTGGCACAAAATGCCTTCCAAGCATCACACGGGTGGGTGGGTTCTACACATTGATGATGTGAGGGGTGAGTTACCACATATACTGTATATAAAGTTATTTTAGTTAGATGATTAAAGTTAGTTAGATTATTACCGGTTGGATCTGCGGGCTTATCAGACTTGCTTTCAATGAGAAATCTGTTGGGTCGTACACAAAGCTACATGATGGATCTTTAATGTATGTGCATCTTTGACTCACTTGGCACAGTCATAAAGGTCGCAGCAGTAGCAGGTCCCACTGCGTACCTTCATAGTACATGACTCCGTGAGACCCTGGCACGGCACCTGCAAGAGGAGGCAGACACTCTAATCAACAGTATTGAGTGACAGGCACAGTACAAGCAGAGATTAGTCAAAGGTGATAGACCCCTCCCTTAAAATGTATGTTCCCCCTGCCAGACAGTATGTACTACACATATTTTCAGAATTGGACAGGATAGCTAACACAGTAAGTCATATTGCTATGCCTGCAGTTGTACTTACAGAGGCATAGTAATTCTCATAGATGTAGCTATTTCCACTTGTGTAAAACTGGCATCTCCCTGCTTTCAGAGGACGGACATCCTGGTGTGGGACAGACAGAGAGACATGATATCGTAATGCATGAGAGAATTGAATAGACTGCAGTTGTATGGTTTAAACACAACTGCAATGACTCCATCCAATTCCAGCACATCCCTTTTGAATAGCATTTGCCAATTAGACTCCATATCGTTCTGGCATTGCAAAGTTCTCCTATAAAACAGATGATGTATGTAAAATATATATACACTAAGTGTACTAAACATTAGGAACACCTGCTCTTTCCATGACATAGACTGACCAGGTGAATCCAGATGAAAGTTATGACCTCTTATTGATGTCACCTGTTAAATTCACTTCATTCAGTGTAGATGATGGGGAGGAGGCAGGTTAAATAAGAATTTGTAAGCCTTGAGACAATTGAGACGTGGATTGTGTGCCATTCAGAGAGGGAATGGGCAAGACAAAAGATTTAAGTGCCTTTGAACGGGGTATGGTAGTAGGTTGACAGTTTCCCGTGTGTATCACGACCCAAAGGACATCCAGTGATACAACTATGGGAAGCATTGGAGTCAACATGTGCCAGCTTCCCTGTGGAAAGCTTTACACACCCTGTAGAGTCCATGCCCTGACGAATTGAGGCTGCTCTGAGGGCAAACGGGAGTGTAACTCAATATTAGGAAGGTGTTGCTAATGTTTTGAACACTCAGTGTATACAGTGGTGTAAAGTACTTAAGTAAAAATACTTTAAAGTACTACTTAAGTAGTTTTTGTGGGTATCTGTACCTTACTATTTATATTTTTGACAACTTTGACATTTACTTCACTACATTCCTAAAGGAAATAATGTACTTTTTACTCCATACATTTTCCATGACACCCAAAAGTACTCGTTACATTTTGAATGCTCATCCCTACTGCCTCTGATCTGGACACTAAACCCAAATACATAATTTGGCTGGCTATCCGTACATTTTAAAAACAAGAAATTGGTACCGTCTGCTTGGATTAATATAAAGAATTTCAAATTATTTATACTTTTACTTTTGATACTTAAGTATATTTTAGCAATTACATTTACTTTTGATACTAAAGTATATTTAGAACCAAATACTTTTAGACTTTTATTGAAGTAGTATTTTACCGGGTGACTTTCACTTTTACTTGAGTAACCACTGAGTATATACTGGAACCAGAAGATGGATGTAAAATATATATACAGTATATGTTATGAATTTTGCAGGTTTTGCTCAGGCATTGTAAACAGATAGTAGTTATGTACTACGCTGTTCAACACATACTGTAGATAAGTATATCAACAAGTTGGACACTACATTGGAACAAGTCAAGTCAACTCTGTTATTGACATTTGTAAGTACCGAATGCATACATATGAAGGATGTTTATTTGATCACCCAGTTGCAGGAGAACCTTCCTGAAAGTAGTAAATGTAAAACTTTTAGTGCAATTTCCACTTTTAAATTTCAGACTTAATTTTCTCTTATGAAAAATGTATCAACCCCCACAACAATGTTGATGAATTCTAATCCACATAATAATTTACATTTCCTTTTGCTGCAGGATTACCTTCCTGCTGTAGCAAATATGCTCAAATTAAGATCCTGCATCTGTACAGTGCATTGAAATGTTTCTGTGACAAAAGCTAGCATATTATGTTACGTCTAGTCTATGAGACCAGGCTGCTATACCCAAAGACTTACTTCTGTCTGCTTTGTCTATATTCACTCTTGCTCACAGTTTAGAGAAAAACAGAAGATGTGCAGAATTTACATAATTAAACGTTGCATAAGAAAACCCTCACTTAGACACATAATACATGGCATATTGACAAACCTTGTTCATTTGGAGGTGTTATTGGTGCTTTGAATTTTACAATTCAATCTGTTTCTTTAAATGTTTTTAATAGGGTTTTGATAGAGGCAAACAGTCCTAGCTGAAGCTAGGATCAATGGTCTAATAAAATAACTTGCTTGCTGGGTTTCCCAGCCCTCCTTCCACTACATACTAACACAGACGCCCTGTACGGACGGACGGACGGACAGACAGACAGACGTAGGCACAATTCTGGACCATGGGTCATTTGCATCTTGGCATTTCCCTCGAAATGTACACATTAAGATTATATTGCAATGTCATTGTGTCCCAGAAGACCCATGTATTGATCCACTTTGAAATGTAAATGTGTTTAAAGTTTATTGCAAGTATTGAAGCTATATTGTGCTATGGATGGCAAACGGAACATTCGATCTTGTGTGAAATTTTCGGTTGGGTTGACACATTGAAATGGGAGAGGACGCTCTCTCATGACCACACTCATCTACAGGGAGTGAGACTCAATCCAAACTGCTTTCAACATTACAGGCAGGGTGGGTCAATC